>NW_024380029.1:0-60121 GCF_016835505.1 Polypterus senegalus
ACTTCACTTTAACTTAATACTGATACTCTGTATATTCAATTAATTCTCATTATTATTCATGGTGGCTCCAAAATCCATACTAACCTGACTTTCTCTGCTGTTCTTTTTCCAGTTTTCTGTGGTCTCGTGGCCTCAGACCCCTGCAGATTTAATTTTTTCTCTAGCCGTCTGGAGTTTTTTTTTTTTGCTTTTTTCTCTCCTCCTGGTCATCGAATCTTACTTTATTCTGTGGTAATTAGTGTTCCCTAATTTTATTTTTATATTTTGTCTTTTTTCTCTGTCTCCATCCTGTAAATTGCTTTGAGCTACATTATTTGTATGAAAATGTGTGATAGAAATTGTGATGGATGGCTGGGGATTGTGCTCTACCGGGAGACCTGGAGGAGCAGGGAACCAAGAGAAGGACAATTTATACCCCGGGACATTAGAGGGCAGCCCCCGTGGGTTGCATCAGGGACACAAGCTTGGGGCTTAGAAGCTCAAACATGTTGGGGTTTGAGACCACTTCCGGGTGCAGTATAAAGGGGCTGCCTCACTCCATTCACGGAGCTGGAGTCAGGTGGAAGAGGACAGAGCTTGAGAGAGAGGAGTGGAGGTAGCAGAAGAAAAGAAAAGAAAGAGGAAAGAACAGGACTGAGCATAATTGAGGGTTGGTGCACAGTGTGTTGTGTGCTGAAAGTACTGTGAATAAATAAGAGTGCATTTGAACATTCTGTGTCTTTGGTGTCTATCTCTAGCTGGACTGGTCATCTACAAAATAAGCGTTGTTGTATCTATCTATCTATTATACAGTGCCTTTCACATACAATACAATACAATTTATTTTGTATAGCCCAAAATCACACAAGAAGTGCCACAATGGGATTTAACAGGCCCTGCCTCTTGTCAGCCCCCAGCCTTGACTCTCTAAGAAGACAAGAAAAACTCCCAAAAAAAAAAATATAGGGAAAAATGGAAGAAACCTCAGGAAAGGCAGTTTAGAAAGAGAGCCCTTTCCAGGTAGGTTGGGTGTGCAGTGGGTGTCAAAAGAAGGGGGTCAATACAATACAATACACAGAACAGAACACAAGTAATCTTCAACACAATAGAATTACATTGTACAGAGCAGAATTTAACAGGTGATGATATCCCATAATATGATTTCGATTTGTTTAGAGTCCTGGAGACCTCAGCCATCAGGCTGCCTTCCCTATTGGCCATTCCACAGCTGAGACAGTGCTGGGCCACAAAGGTGAGGGTTAGTATCCAATTACAACTATCATGTTACTTCTGTTTTAGTGCTAATGACTAACAACAGAGATGCAGTCTGTACAGTTAATCAGCAGCTCTAGTCAGGGTGTGCTTAACTGAAGTAGTGAGTCTTCAGCCGGGATTTAAAGGCTGAGACCGAGGGCATCTCTCATAGTAGCAGGCAGACCACTCCACAGTTTAGGGGCCCTGTAACTAAAAGCTCGACCTCCCACTGTTATTTTATTAATCCTTGGAATCCTAAGCAGACCGGCATCTTGAGATCTTCATGTGGAGTTATGTGTTGTATTTTCTTGTTCTTGTAATAATTCTTGCAGCAGCATTTTGGATTAACTGGAGGCTGTATAGAAAACAGTTTGAACAGCCAGTGAACACCACATTGTAGTCGTCAATCCTACTAGAGATAAAGGCATGAATTAATTTCTCACAATCCTGTTTATTTAGAAAGCCTTAATTTCCCAACATTTTTAAGATGGAAGAAACCTGATTTATGCGACTGTGTAATGTGCTTTAAATGACATTCTAGAGTCAAAGAAAACTCCTAGATTGTGTTGTGATTTGGTGAAATTAATGGGGATTCCAACTGAGTTAAGCGATGACAGAATATTGTTGTGATCATCGTCATTCCCTCCAACAATTAACATGGTTTGGGGACACGTATGCCACGTCTACCCTCCATCTGCTTCCTTTGAGTGCTCCAATTCCCATGCAGGTCAGGTGGGTTGGCACAACTAAATTGACGCCTGTGTGTGAGAGGTGTGTGAGTTTACTATGCGATGGACTGGCGTCCTGTCCAGGGTTTGTTCCTGCCTTGCCCTATGCTTGCTGGATGGCACAAGCTCCGTCTCCTCGGTGGTCCTGCTCAGGACCTACAATTTGTTGAATGCATGTGCAGTGGACAGAGGGCAGCTGAACAAACTGGATCTGTGAAAGTCAGTGGCTGCTCAAGAAGCTTTTCCTTCAGTGTGAGTGCATTAGTCATGTGATGTGAAGATGGACGTTGGACTTCATTTTTCATTTGCTGTAAATCCTATCATCGTTTGCACATATTTGTCTAGTGATAAAGTATAGAAAAACCTAAAATGTTAAAACAAATTAAATGTGTTCTGTGCCTGCTGTGCTTACTGTATAAGTGGTGCAGAAACTGGTAAAAGAGAGAGCTGAAGTCCCATGAAAAGAAGAGTCATCCCAGGCTGTAGGTGATCTACCCCATGGCCATGGGTTCAACACTGATGGGTTGGAGGTGCGTGAACTTGGCCAGGACAAAGAAAGGAGTTGACCGTTAATCCCAAATGCCCCATCGGTCCAAGGAGTACAGCAGGGAAGTGTAAGTTTGGCAAAAACAGAAGTCCAGAGATTCACCAGGTCAAAGAGGTCACGCGTGTAGTGCAAGGTCAACGACAAAGCCACCTGATCTCGGCTTGTAACGGCCGACCCTCACCCGGCAGGCAGCTACACCTCCAAGACCTGTGGCCTGAATAAATTACTGAGGTCGAATCTAATTATCAAGCTGTACCGTTAACAAATTAAACTTTTCCCCACAATCGATGGTGTAAATATAAGCACAAAAGAAAAGTAGAAATGTAAACTTAAACTGATAAATTGTATTAAATGAAACAGAAAAAATAGTAAAATAAATAAATATATATATATATATTCCTCCACCAAAGCAACAACGTGACAACAACCTATATGAATATAACAAACCCTCCCTTGCCCTTGTAACATATAACAAACAGCACGAATAACAAAAATGAATGAGATATGGAAATGAGCGTCGTGAACTTGAGTCTGAGTAACAATTGTCCTGAATGCAGATGAATGGTTAAGCAATATATGGAGTGTTTGTATTTCCCAGAACAAAATGGAACAGCCTCACCGTGTATCCTCGGCGTGGTGGATGATGAAATCCGACCCTCTCGTGATGAGGGTATTGGAGTAAGTCGTGGAATGAAAACAAACTGGATGGAAATGCGTAATGTGGAATACAGCAGGTACAGATGGTTAGTGGTGGTTCAAAATGAAAGACTCCTTCTCTCTCTCTCTCTTCTCTCTGTTTGTTCCCTCTTGATTGTTTTATAGTCCTGTGACGGATGTAATTGATTGATTGTAAACCAATGTTTTCCAGGTTTAGGGCTGCGGTCTCCTTCCATCATCGTTAAGGGGGGCGGCATTCACTGACACACACAAACAGCAAACGGGAGATGGAAACAAGACGCACGTGGCACGAACATGGACAACACTATTACTACTATGTAGCCCCGCTACAACACCAGGAGAACACATCAAATCCACAGAAACACTGAGCATGCTGGGATTTGAAGTCCGGAGCTGTGAGGGACTGGGACACTTGAGGGCTTAATACTGATAATAATAATAATAATAATAATAATAATAATAATAATAATAATAATAATAATAATAATAATAATACTAAAGTTACATTTGTTGAACAGAAGCCTCTATAAATACACCAGCCTGCATTATGAAAGTTGAGTCACTGATGAGATTTGCTGAGTGACTTTGGAGTTGTAGATAAACTCGTGTCATCAGCGTGATCTTCATGCTCTTCCTCTCACTAATCACAGTCACTGCTCTCATCTGCACACCACACACATGTCGGTGGTCTTACTGTTCGTATCTTTGACTTTCTCACATGGTAATGAAACTCTAAACGTGATGTTCATGTTTGTCAAGCAGACAAGTCAGAGTTTCCTGTAATCTGCACACTTGTCACTAAACCTGAACTTGAATGTTTGCTCGTCTTCTCCTTTCTTGGAGGAACATTTTGGAAGAAGAAGCTGTCAGGTTCAACATGAATGAATAAAACCTTTGCTGTATGTTGAATTTTCACACCAAGATAGTGAAATACGTGACACAGAAAATGAAGAGCAGCAGAACAAAGTGTGACAGGTGAGGTGTGACTTTGAGGAAGGCCACCAGATATGTCATTAGATGGAACTTCATGCACTTGTTTGTGTAGATGAAGAAAACTTGAAAAGTTATGTCAAGACTTAAGCTACTTGAGTTTTTAAGAAAAGTAATTTCAATGACGTGTGTCTGAGGAAATATTTTATTTTTATCTTTAAAGTATTAAAAGATCAGATTTATGTGACTTTCATGTTTAAAAAGCCTGAATAATACAAAGGGAAATTGTTGGATTTCAAATTCCACTGTTAATTCTATTCATGTCCACACATTAATTCATTTAAACATCAATCCCACTGATTTGTGTGGCTGTCTGTTTTTATGTTTTTCTTTATTTGTATTCCTAATATTAAAGACTGCATTCATCCCTAAATAAAATAATTATTGTGTTAAGTTGTCAGGATGTAAAATGAAAAGACTCCGAGTCCACAGACGACACATTTAATCCAACAATAGAAAGCCGCTAACAGACTCAAACTTCCCGTTTCTGTTCCTTTCTTTTTCTCTTTTTCCACAGCCCGCTATCCCCACCTAGTGGCACAAGGACAGAACACCACGTACTGTAAACACATTTAGATTTGAACTACAGCTGTGAACTTCACTGACACCCTTCAGATGAGTCCTTGAGTTGTGGCAGAAACCTCCATCCAAAGTGACTTACATATCACGATGATTGATTTCATAATTCAGTCATACGGTAGCCCCCAGTGGTCTCAGGTCAAGTCAGATCTTTTCATTCGCTCCTCTGATTTAGATGACAAGACGTCTCGCTGTGTTTCAGGCTCTCCGCTGTTTTCTTTTTTATTGTCCAAATCTCCTGATGGCTCTGAGATGACATTTGTGAATGTGTCTGCCCCTCATCTGAAGTTCTTGGACCTTTTCATGTCACATTTGCTCAAATCTCAATAACAAACAGGATGGTCCTGCTGAATGCTACATCAATGAAATTCCCAGTAGCCCTTGCAGTGTCACTTGTCACTTTGCTGTGAGCCTTCTGTCTCTGAACTGAACATGAAGACCTGAAGAAGCAGAGCGCCAGAGCACATTTGTGTTTGTGTCGTCACACACCGACTTCAGAGGCCTCTTGTTATATTCTGACGCCATCACGTCTGTTACTGAATGGTGAGGAGTGATGAGTGGACCCGCTGAGTTCAATTCACCTCAAGGTGGGTGAAATCGTGGGAAATGATTGGGACTTCAGTGAACTCAGTGAAATGCAGTGACGTCAATGGGGAAGGAGAAACTGAACCAGCTCTGAGTGGGCTGTACTGATGTGGTGGTCTTCTAAGTGACCCTGAAGGAGATGGACACATCGGCTAATATCCTTGCCAGACTAACCACTGTGCCACCGTGCCTCCCTGAGATAAATTAAATGACTACTCCACTCAAAAATGTTTTTTATATTTACTACTCCAATGTAGTTTGTTGTGATGCTGAAAAAAAATTAATGTCTGAAGTTTATGATATAAGAACAGCCAATGGTGACCAATGCTGCACAATAACAAATGATGTGAAAACGTCCATTAAATAAAGAGATAATAAAATCTCACATTACTCGTGTTTCATCATCCGCATGTCGGTTATCTAGTCGTAAACTCAAAACGTGTAAAACTCAGGCGTATTATAAACAGATACTTCAGAAAAATCAGCATGTCATTAACAGGAAGTGCAAGTCACATGGGACTGACACTTTGAACTGAAGACAGGACTATTGACCAATGAATAAGGGGAAGGCGGGTCTTCAGTTCATTATGAATGCCTTTAATGTTGATGACATGTGCTGATTTTTCCATAAGTATCTATTTAAAGATATAAATAAAAAAAAATAAATGTAATCTATTTTTAAAAATTAAGATTATTTATGAAAATCACAATGAAACACAAAATAACAGACAAGACGAAGGGCAAAAAATATGTTCGTGAAAAGGCAATCAAAAGCAGCCAAGTCCAGTCTGTAATTCAGTTAGCAGAGATCCCAAAACAGAAAGCAGACAATCAAAGAAGAGCAACAACAATCAATGAACCACTGAAGGACCTCCTGCCCGCCTCAAATGGGGGTCCTTCAGCAGTGATGTCAGCAAGGCCACACCTCTTGGGCTGTGACCCACATATCATGAAGTGCTTAGTTTCTATTTATTTAATAATAATAATAGATAAACAGAACAATATTAACAAAATGTACATAATGAAAACACATCAAAATAAGTATATCAGAAATTACAAAAAGGAAAAAAGAAATGAAAATGAACATAATCTAGTGAGCACATACTGGTGGAAACGCAGCACCAGGATAAGCTGACATTCTTTCTCTGGCTCAGAGACCAAAGGCCTGGATGAGCATATAAAGGAAAACCTGCTTAATGGTTTGGTGCACATTCTACCAGCGCTAATGGCACTCGGTTATTTTTTGTGGAAAAACAGGCCTTAAGCCTTGTATTAATTATAGAGCTTTAAACACAGCAATTATTAAAATCAAATAAGCTCTTTCTTTTATCATACCTTTGCTAAAACAAACTCTGAGAGCCTTCTATATTACCTACTGTGATCAGAAGAATGCTTATAATTTAATTCAAATATGCGGCAGTGACAGGAAGAAATGTTCTTAAGAGAAGTAGGACAGTTTGTGTATCCTGTTGCGCCCTTTGGATTGCCTGATGCTTCAGTCATTCAGAAATGTTGGGTTTTGTGTAAAGTCTCTAAATTTGTCTTGTCTGTATAGGGTGGTCCAGATCTAATTATGCAATTTTCATCACGCTGTAACTTATTAGATAGATAGATAGATAGATAGATAGATAGATAGATAGATAGATAGATAGATAGATAGATAGATAGATACTTTATTAATCCCAAGGGAAATTCACATAATCCAGCAGCAGTATACTGATACAAAGAAACAATATTAAATTAAATAGTAATAAAAATGAAAAAAAATTAAAATAAAATTAATGTTCGCATTTACTCCCCCGGGTGGAATTGAAGAGTCGCATAGTGTGGGGGAGGAACGATCTCTTTAGTCTGTCAGTGGAACAGGACGGTGACAAAAGTCTGTCACTGAAGCTGCTCCTCTGCCTGGAGATGATCCTGTTCAGTGGATGCAGTGGACTCTTCATGATTGACAGGAGTTTGCTTAATGCCCGTCGCTCTGCCACAGATGTTAAACTGTCCAACTTTAATCCTACAATAGAGCCTGCCTTCTTAACAAGTTTGTCCAGGCGTGAGGCGTCTTTCATCTTTATGCTGCCACCCCAGCACACCACCGTAGAAGAGGGCACTCACCACAACCGTCTGGTAGAACATCTGCAGCATCTTACTGCAGATGTTGAAGGATGCCAACCTTCTCAGAAAGTATAGTCTGCTCTGAGCTTTCTTACATAGAGCATCAGTATTGGCAGTCCAGTCCAATTTGTCATCCAGCTGCACTCCCAGATATTTAAAGGTCTGCACCCTCTGCACACAGTCACCTCTGATGATCACAGGGTCCATGAGGGGCCTGGGCCTCCTAAAATCCACCACCAGCTCCTTGGTCTTGCTGGTGTTAAGGTTTAAGTGGCTTGAGTCGCACCATTTAACAATTTATTACATAGAAAATCATCCAAAAATCCCGGACCATCGAGAACTTTGCGAACTGACAACATGAAGAATTGTCTGGATCTGCATAATTAGATGTGGACCACCCTGTACTGATAACATTTTGGTTTCCTACCTGATCTTGCCACTCACATAGGAAATCATGGGCAAAAGGGCAGACTGGGAATAAAGTGAATTTCACAGCCCCTCCGTAGAATCACTTAGCTATCAATTAATGTCTCATAATGAATGCGACTAAGGCTTTGTAATTGGACTTGTCATTGTTCCATTGTGCTATTTGTGTACCTGATAATAGTGCTGGGATCACACATGGGACACAGTCTTAGGTAAAAGGTACGCAGAGTAAGGGGCTCTGCTCTCATCCTGTGGGACACAAGTGCTCAGGGTCAGATGAGTGCAGTTGTCGGGCTGAGCTGTTGGTCATGAATCTTCTTACTGATGAAGGAGTCTTAGTGGCGGACTTACAGGCTAATATTACAGGATAAGGAATGCTGAACCAAAGACAAGAACCAACATAATCACTCAGGTATTGCTGTCATCGGGTGGGTCAGGGTGGAGTGAAATGCCTCAGTTGACCAGTTTGCTCGATATGCACACTGATAGGGATGGAATGTGGGGGGTAGGCAGACATAAAAGTGGACCAGGACCAGCCTCTCATAAAGCACTTCATGATAATTGGACTGAGTACAATAATCAAGCCCATTACAATAGATTGTCTCAGTGCAGGAATGACGATTGCAAGTTGAAAATGCCAGCAAAGACACCAGCCAGGTCACCAGCACAAGCCCTGAGCACACAGCTTTAGATGCCATCAGGCCTACAGCCTTGCATGCATTCACACTACTCAGTGCAGAACATACATCACTGATGAAGAGTATGAGAGGCTGGTCATCACACGTTGAAATGATTGAACTCATCATGAAACCATGCATGACCAGTTGGGGGTGCTATGTTTGTAGCTTTAAACACGCCTTACCACATAAGAAAAGGGGTCAGAATTGTTGTGGAAATCCTGGTCAATCCACAGGACCAGGTGATATTTCAATTTTTCTTTTTTAATAAATCTGCAACAATTTCAAAAATTCTTTTTGTTGTCTGTCAATATGGAGTGCTGTGTGTACATTAACCCTACTATTACCCTAGGGTCGGTACCGACCCGTTTTCAAGTTTTAAATGCATAAAAGTACCACATACATTTTGTTTACTGCATCAAGGCTTTTTCTATTTTTCTGAAACTTTCATTTAAACAAAAAAAAAAAAAAAAAAAAAAAAAGGTAAATTATTTCTCTAATCAGAAATTCACTGCCTGTGGTCTTACCGGGTACCACGACCCAGGGTACAATAAGAGATCATAAAACAATAAATACTGGCCAAACTTAAGTTCCAGTATAAACACACTCTCAGCTCACTCTGGCCCCCCCCCACACCCCCACACAACTCTGTCAGGTAGCAGGCCTCTCCCATCCCCGAGCTGTAGTCAGGGGCTTATCTCTTCACACCTCCCCCGAGTAAAAAAACAGAGACAGCCCAGACAAAACAGACCCAGACCAGTTCAGTTTGGTGATTGTGACTGGAGAAAGCATCTAATTTGCAGAGGTAAAAATGGCCAGATTCACAGCACTCCAAGCTCTGGATCATATCCTAGCTGAAGGACAAGTTACAGAGTGGCACAGCGTCACTGATGAGGTGGACTCAGAGGAGGAAGACATTGTGGAGTGTCAGTCAGAAGACACAGACACAGAGTCTGAGGAGGAGATCACCTCTGAAGCAGTTTCCCCACCAGCTGAAGTACTACAGTCCAAGAATGGCAGCATCTCCTGGAGGTTAGTACCACCTGACGAGACTCGCAGGACAACTGGCAGGGCAGCTGCTGAAAATATCATCAGAATGACTCCTGGGGTCACAAGGTTTGCCATAACAAGGATAAGTGACATCAAAACAAGTTTTGAACAGTTCATGCCATCATCGCTGAAGAAAATAATACTTGACATGACAAACCTAGAAGGACAAAAAGTCTACGGAGACACATGGATTGACTTTGATGAAGAATTCCTGGATGCTTATATTGGAATTCTTCTTCTTGCTGGAGTATACCGATCCAGCAATGAGACCACAGCCAGTCTCTGGGACACAGCAACAGGCAGAAATATTTTTCGGCCACGATGTCACTGAAGAGCTTCCACATGATCTTGAGAGTCCTCAGGTTTGACAACCGAGACATGAGAGCAAGACGTGACAAGGATGTCGGGGAGAGATGGGTGCAGCGCCTGCCTTTGATGTTCAATCCAGGAGTGGTCAGCAGGAAGACGAAGAGCTTCAGCACCAGCATCCTTCCCTTTAGCCAGCCCTGCCACAGCTAGCCCTGCCACAGTCACAGACCCAGACCCAGAGAGGCTGCCGGATTCCAAAAGAAAGCACTGTCAGGTCGGCCCAAGCAGCAAGGACAGAGAAACCAATTCCATGTGTGCCAAATGCAAGAAATATATTTGCAAAGAGCACACTAAAAATGTCACTTACTGTCCTACTTGCACATAGTGTAAACATACAGTAGCAATCCTGCTCCTGGAGAGCTACCACCCTACCTCCGTAATACTAATTCTATTGGTTTGATTGTTTGTTTGATCTACATTTTGTAATTTATTTTGTATTTTATTTTGTCTTACTTGTTTGGCTTTGTCTTTGTAATTGAATTAAAGTTCAACTTTTGGAAAAAATACTTTTTTGCCTTCTTCTTGAAGTAAATATATATGGGTCAAAACCAACCCTAACACCACAGATGTTACTAATATTAATAATATTGATATTGATAGTAATATTATTAAAATAAAAATTGTAATTTTTACAGTTGTGTTCTAATACCCCTCAGTAATAGTCAGGTAACATATAAACCTTTGATTTATTTGTATAATTCTCCTGAGGTTGATTTTACCAATTTTTTTGGACTGGGCCGTTTTATTGACATCATACGTCTCATCTTCAGAGGGCCACACCAAAAATTTTAAAACCAAATTTTAAAATCTTTTCATGGATAAGGAAGCCTAACAAGGTAACCAAGAGGTAAGGAAACAAACTGAATGATAAAAAATGTTTGAGGCTTGAGGGAGGCTGATTTAGGACACGGTCGGCACCGACCCCAAGATAACAGATGGGTGGAAATGCTAGGATAATAGTAGGGTTAATGAGGAAAAATGAATTTAAATGATTTTAGCAAATGGCTGCAATATAACAAAGAGTGACAAATTGAAGGGGGTCTGAATACTTTCCGTACCCACTGTATATGTATACTGACTGGCATAGAATTGGAAGATGGGGAGAAATCAAAAAAAAGGAAAACAAAGAAAGAGGTTAAGTCATGAAAGGCAGTCTTAGCAGGAGGATCTGGCCACCTGGATGGAGGAGACAGCACGAGGTGGTGCCCCGTGAAGGAGCGTTAACTGTGGCACTCTAGGGTCTAGTTTGCCCCACTGAACATCTGGGTGGAGTGTGGTGAGCAAGGCAGGTGCCCTCCGTAGGCTTCCGAGGAGCGACTATGTGAGCGTGAAGGAAGAAGGGAGGAGAGCCGACCTCAGACAGTCTGGCCGTGATGGCTGCTGAGTCTCCGCCGGCTACGCGAGTAATGGGTGAGCCAGGGAGAAATTGAAGGAGGTGGACTGAGATCAGAACAAGTTAGACTGCAATTTTAATCTCTGATTTTTACTTGATTTATTTATGAACTTCTATTTTTTTTACACTGCACTATTGACTTTTGTTGGTTTTTCTGTTGTGTTGACTAGTTTTTAATAAAAGCACATAAGCACTTTTTCCACCGTCCTCTATTGTCAGCTCATCTTGGTCATAACTATCGGCGGTGTCGGGTTTGAGAGCTCCCAGCAGCTGGATAGGAGCATCATCACAGTCATGTCTCTAACTACATGGCTCCCCAACTTTGAATTGCTCTTCCTACTATTAAGAAGGCACCACTGATCTCAAGTTGAAGTTCTCCAAATTCAGGGCTGTCCACTCCAAATAGATCAGCCTGAGATGCACTTCATACTGCGTTTGTTCATAGAAGATGTTAATGACCTTACTAAGACCATGGAAAGAGACATCAGAGCAGCTGATAGCCTTGGGTTTCACTTGTGGTGGACACAGGGCTGAGATAAGCACAACAGACCATTCAAGAATGACCAGGAGGCCGTCAGCCTGACCCCACTTTGCTGGTGCTACGTGGCTGTAGAGCTCATCAGGTTTATTTTCACCAAAGTTGCTCTAAACTGGAGGTTTGATGTCCTCTGATACCAAGTTCTTATTTCTTCTGTTAGTTAGCATGATGTCCTTTATACTTCTACATTCTTTATTGTTCAATAGTAATGACAACAGCATTCAGTCCAGTCAGATTGTTAGTTAGTTGCTATAGAATTAAATGATTATTTACACTTTTAAGTATGTAAGTGGTAGGTGGGCTTGCATTTCCTGTGATTTCCACTTCCTGCCTCTGATGAACTAATTCATTTAACTCTGCCGTAGACTCTGAGTCCCAAAGCCGATGTTCAGAGCTGTGTAAGACTTACTGAACGTTCACAAACAACACAAATTGTTCCAGATATCTGTGGCTGCATTTGCTTAGTTAGCAGCGTTTCTATTGATATGCTTTTAAAGTCAGCAGCTCACACTTCAGGCTGTTTTTAATTTGCACCTCTGCCCACAGACACACGTAGGTGAAGTCAGTCAGTGACTTAGTGTGGGCTAATAAGTCAAGACATCCATCCATCCATCCATTATCCAACCTACTGTATCCTAACTACAGGGTCACGGGGGTCTGCTGGAGCAGAAAATCCCCAGAATACATAACTGTGCATGAATAGCACCCTCTTGTGTCCCATAAGAGAATTAAAATCAAATTCAAGTTCAAGTCCAAGTTACTGTCATTCTGATTAAAACTAAATTGTGAGTCTTCAGGATCAGACAAGTCAGTGTGCAGTAAATTGATAGGACAACAGTAGGAGAAAGTCCAGCAAATCAGGTCTAACTGGACCAGTGACAGCTTAACAGTAGCAACATTATTGTTAAAAAGTGCAATATAAGCAGATAAGAAATGAACATCTGGAATGTAGTAACTGTTCATCACTGATAAACTCTAATGTGTGTATTTATTTGATTTATTCAATTGTTTAAAAAGTGTAAAGTTCAGAGTCCACAGGTCATAGTGAGGAGGTACTGAGGAGTCAGACAGCGTGGTGGAAGAAACTACTCCATAGACTGGATAGTCTGGCATGGACACTGTGATACCATCTGCTAGATGGCAGGAGCTCAGAGAGCCCGTATGCATGGTGTGAGGCGTCAGGCACAATGCTAGACGGAGGCTGTGTGTGCTGTGGGTGTCTGGTATGGAGGGAGAGACACACCGATGATGTCCTCGCTGTCATTAGAATCCTCTGTAGGAACTTGCAATCTCAGCACTACAGATAAATGAGATGCTCCACTGGAAGGTAAGCCATTTAAGAAATAAAGACACAGAAACACTTGTAACTCCCAATGTGAAAGGTACTGTGTATTTAATGGAGGAAAAGAGTCTCACTAAATAAAGCGAGTAAATTAACGACTTACTCCTGAAAGTTACGTGTGCTTCTGAAAATTACAATTGCTTCTAAAAATACACTTGTGCTTCTGAAAGTTATGCTTGCTTTGGAAAATTGAGTAAAATTCTCAAGTGTGAACAAACTGTCAAAAATACATCACTGGATGCACGAGGCACTCTCTATCGAAGAAGAAACAATCAATTTTGTTACTATGCATGTGCCACAATGGTGGATCGATGGAGTTGTTCTTGACAGCGACCCTACACTCTATATGAGCTAAAGCTTTGGTCGTTGGTTCAGTTGCCGCCTTGGTGTTGTGTGTTTGTGATCTCGCTGCAGACTAACTGGAGATCTCATGGACCAGAGTTTTCCATAGCAGCATTTAGTGAACATATGTGGGCAATCAGCCCTGGCTGTGACGCTAATCCATAATGGGGGCGCCATTGGACTCTCTATTTACTTCACCTTCAAGTCTCCAGGAGGTCTGGCATAAAGTCCACGGAGATATGTGGAGAACGTGACCGTTTCACATGAGCCTGAAGTTATTTACTTCCAGACAGTTTCTTATTTACACAACTTGTGCAAAGCAGTTACTTATTCTAGCGTTAAGAGCAAGTCAAAATATTCTACAGCATAAAAAGATAATTAATGTGCGTCACTAACATGGGCCATTTATTCGAAAAAATAAATCAGTTTCCCACATTTTACACCTGACCGAATACAAAAGAGTTACATGAAATTGGACCAACTTAATTTTAAAGTTTTGTGACAAGACAGGTGCCTTTGTTAACTGGCAGTTCAGATTTGTTCAGCTCAATAACAACGTGGCACACTATCCTATCTAATGTGTAAGATGTACTCTGAGGTTTAGTGGGCACAGTAAAGCATTAGGTGATGTTGTGCAGCCCTCATTGTCATGGCTTTGTGACGAGACAGGTGACTTTATGGGTCAAATTGACAGGCAAAGTTGGCACATTCCCATATCTAGTGAATGGAATTAGATGTTTAATGGGCACTGCAGAGGGTGAGATGGCATTAGACTACACTAGTTTGGAGAAAATGCAGATGCCTTTGTTAAGTTTCACTTCACAGCCCAATGTGACCACCTGTCCCACACTGACTGGCACATTTGTCACAGTCCAATTTTCAATGACTTGGATTAACTTTCATGTTTATCTGGGTTATGCGGCATTTTGCCACCCTTCTTTTCAAAACTTTGTGACAAGATTCCCATTTTATATTGCAGTTGAGATTTGCCTGGTCCAAAGTGAGTTAATGGGACATATTCGCTTGCAAACTTGCCATATCTAATGAATAGGTTTTACTGTGATGCCTAAATGGCACTGGACCACCCTAATTTTAATAACTTTGTGACAAGATGGATGCCATTTTAAAATTTCAGTTGAGTTTTTCTTGTCCCAACATGGTTACATGGGTCATACTGACTGCCAAAGTTGGCACACTGTAAAATGTTGAATGAGATTTATGTGATGTTTAATTGGCACAGACAAAAGAAAAGAAAAGAGCTTTATACTTCCTGGGATAGGCAACATCTTCTGTGTGACTCTACCTCTGCACAGGATAAAGTGGGTTAGAAATCTAATTGATGGATGGATAAATACACAAATAAATAAATAAATAAATAAATAAATAAATAAATAAATAAATAAATCAAAGTATTTGAAATGTGACAAAATAAATAATAACAACATGAAAGGCAAGTCTAAATAATGAAATGGGTCATGAAATATGCCTTTTGTTCCTTATTCCTTCATGTCAGTCAGTCATTTTCAAACCCACTAAGTCCTGTAAAGGGTCCTGGTGGTCTGCTGGAGACTATCCCAGTCAGCACAGGGTGCCAGTCCATCGCAGGGTGACACACACACACACACACACACTTAGTACACCAAAGCACCTAACCTGCATGTCTTTGAACTGAGGGAGGAAACGGGAGATGTTGTAAACTCCCATATTTAATATAATTATGTATTTATTGTGATATTTCACAGAGGTACAGCCACAAGAGTCTTTTGATTTTCTCATCTGTCACCAGGTCAATGTTCTCACATACTGTAACTCCATCCATGACTTCAGCATTAGTCCTTATTCTCCATGCCATCGTCATTTGCAGGCCCACATATCTTCCCCAACACCTTTCTTTCCCAGGTTTCTTCACTTTTGTTAATGTCCAACATTCAGCCTCATACAGAAATGCTAGTTTTATTATGTCTTGATAAATCTGCTCCTTTAGTTTTCAGGTCAACAGACTGGATGTCATTAATCCTTGTAAATCATAATAAAGCTTGTCGCTTATCGCAGCTAGCCTTGCTCTAATTGTAGAACGTACCACGTAGTGTTCATTACAAATGACTCCTAAGTATTTGAAGTCACTCACCCTCAGTAATTGTTATTGTCGTAGGTCAGCGTGTCTACATTTCTAAATCTTACCCCACTCTCTGTACTTATGTATCGTGTATGTTGTCTTGTCCTCGTAGATTTGTAGACCTGTCCTCTTTGATTCATTTTCAAGTACCTTAGATTTCCCAGTCAGGCTGCTTTAGTTTCTAACAATCAGAACAACGTCATCAGCACGGGTGAACAATCGGTCAGTCTATCTTACAGTGCCCTCCATAATGTCTGACACAAAGACACGTTAGTCCTTGATTTGCTCCTCCGCTCCACAGTTTAAAATTATAAATCAATTCAGATGTGACTGAGGTGCACATTGCAGACTTTCATTTAAGGAGATTTACAGACATTTTGGTCACACCTTGTATAAAAGACAGCACTTTGTCTACATGGTCCCCTTTCAGGACACCATAATGTTTGGACACAGCAATGGTAGGTCTATTAAAGCTGATGTCACATTTAGGACTTTGTCACATATCTCCCGCATGTAATGACTGCTTGAAGTCTGAGATTCATAGACATCAGCAGGTGCTGAGGACCTTCTCTGGTGTTGTTCTGCCAGGCCTCTAATGCTGACATCTTCAGCTCCTGCTTGTTTGGGGGCTTGTCCCTTAGGTTTCTCTTCAGCATATGGTAGGCCTGCTCAGTTGGATTTAAATCGGGTGACTGGCTTGGCCATTCCAGAATTTACCATTTTGTAGCCTTGAAAAGCTCCTGTCTTCTCTCAGCAGTCTGTTTATATCATTATCTTCTTGTAGGATGAAGCGCCATCCAATGAGTTTGGGGCATTTACTGGACCCTGAGCAGATCAGATTTCTCTGTACACCTCAGAATTCATTGTGCCATGGTCGTCAGCAGGTCCATCACCAAGGAAGAGAAGTGTACCAGGACCTGTGCCAGCCACACATGCCCAAACCATAACACCACCAGCACCATGTTTAACAGATGAGGTGGTCAGCTTTGGATCTTGACCAGGGTAATTTCATCTCTAAACCTTGCTTTGCCATCACTCTGATGCTGGTTCATCATTGTCTCATCTGTCCACAAGACCTTATTCCAAACTTCTGCAGGCTCTCTGAAGTCTTTCTTCTAAAACTATAATCTGGTCCTCCTGTAGTTGTGGCTCACTAATGGCTTCATCTTGCAGTGTGGTCTCTGTATTTCTGTTCTGCAGGTTGTCATCTCTGTTACATCCACATTTGCCCCTAAAGACTCTTTCTGATCTGTCAGACTGGCCTTTGGGGCTTTTTGTTGACCACAGTGAGGATTCTTCTGTCATCATCAGTGGAGGTCCTCCTTGGCCTACCAGTCCCTTTGTGATTACTGAGCTCACCAGTGTGTTCTTTCTTCTTCATGGTGTTCCAGACAGTTGATTTGGTCATCCTAAGGTTTTTCGATTGTCCTGAATGGTTTTGTTCTTGTTTTTCAGCCTCATATTGGCTTCTTTGACTTTCACTGGCACAGCTCTTGTCCTCATGTTGAACAATGGCAGCTACAGACTCCAAAGGGCAGCAGTAAGCTGAGGTATCTTATGAAGCCATGAAACACACCTGAGGAATCACAAACACCTGTGACACTAAATGTGCCAAACATGAGAAGTCTTCAATGTGCACTTTAATCACATCTGAATTGTTTGATTTGTGATTTTAAACTGTGGAGCAGAAGAGTAAATGAAGGAAAAATGTGTCTTCCTCCTCAAGCCCCGCCTCTTCTGCCAAAACCAGCGTAAAACTGGCACCAAGTCAGCTGGAGTTGTCATTTATTTGTCTAGCAGAGCCGAGTTGAGCCTATGAGCCAGCGATTCTTTTAGCCCACTAGAGGGCACTAAAACGCCATGTTGGTGAAGCTCTGAACTTTCTGTTGCTATTTGTGTTTCTTTACTTTGTGAAGAGTCTCATTCAATGGGGATCACCAGCCTGTAATCTCAAATCTTCTTTTGGTCTCTTGTTTGTATTTACAATATATATTGTATGTGAATTATGTCAAAGGAAAGTATTGTGATGATAAAATATCTTAGTTCAAAAGTACTGTACAGTCCAGAAAAGGGAACGTATCCTTATGGCTTTATACTGAACTTTAACTGCGGAATGGTGGCGCAGTGGTAGCGCTGCTGCCTGGCAGATAGGAGACCCGGTTCGCTTCCTGGGTTCTCCCTGCGTGGAGTTTGCATGTTCTCCCGTGTCTGCGTGGGTTTCCTCCGGCGCTCTGGTTTCCTCCCACAATCCAAAAGACATGCAGGTTAGGTGGATTGGCGATTCGAAATTGGCCCTAGTGTGTGCTTGATGTGTGGGTGTGTGTGTCCTGTGGTGGGTTTGCACCTGCCCAGGATTGGTTCCTGCCTTGCCCTGTGTTGACTGGGATTGGCTCCAGCAGACCCACGTGACCCTGTGTTTGGATTCAATGGGAAGGAAAATGGATGGATAATAATAATATGTTTAATAAAGGCTGCATGTGAATTGCTGCAAGGCAATGGAGGACACCAGCGAGTCAGAATGTGACCACAGGACACACTGAGCTTTAACTGAATAGAAACCTCAGAGTCAATAAAAAAACATCTAAAATAATATCAGCACTGAAACTGAACGAGTGTAAAGATGACAACTGCTTACATGTTCTCACACGTCCTCAGTGTTACCAGTGAAGTTCTCCAGTTTTAGTGACAGTCCACCTCACAACCCTAACCTGTACCTGCTAACAAACTCCTGCCGTCTTTAGATGTCATAAGAGTTTCATTCTGTGGATTCTGATTTTCTAGAAGTGTTAAGTTTGGTTTCACTTTTTCTGAGTTCACAGCATAGACGTGAGTCCCGTCAAATCAAACCCAACGCTTATTGAGATGTTGTTCACCAGCAGGAGGTGAGATTCTCTTTTCTACAACTTTATTTGTTTTTTTGTTACAATTCATGAATACATTTTGTTCTTCCAGTTTTGAGAAGAAGCCCACTGAAGATATCCTGTTGGCTTTGGATTTAATCAAATTATCACAGACTGTAACCTCCTCATCTTTTTCTTATTCCCAGTATTTCTGTTTTGCACCATTTGAGGAGGTCAGCAATGTATTTTATTCTCTAATAAATCAAGTGCATGCCCTGACTCCATTTTGATTTCTTCTGCTCTCCTCTCCTTTCTTGGACTGACGTGATCCTCACACCACAAGTCTGCTTCTAATCTGAACAAAGGGTGATAAGTGTGTGCCCTGCTTTGTTAAAAAATCTAAAAAAGATCATAAAAGCACAGAATTCTCATGAGATCTGATAAAAGCTGAGGGTCTTATTGTCAGATCACAGGCCATTTTATTTTAATGTGTTTCTGTCACTTTAAGACTCAGGTGTGTCAGTGTTGGCAGGCTGCTGTTTAAAAACGAAAGAGAAATTAATCAGAGGAGGAACACTTTATACAACTCCTTTTATGTTATTCCACGCCACCTTCTCCTTCGACAGCCTTATAAGACATTAAGAACATGAAAGGCTGACATATTGTGCATGAAGTTCACAGACCGCTGATGAAGGACAAATCCTCGTGATGTGTGAGCTCTAAATGTGGAGAGTGGAGAGAAAACAAAGTGAAAGCAGTAAGTGGAGACATTATGGACGTTTATTACATTGCTGTTGTTAATGAATCCTTAGGTTGTGAGTGATAAGAATTGTAATTTGGAGGCTCACTCACTCAGTAACGTGTAACTGGCTTATGCTACACAAGTTTACATTGAGGTCGTGCAGATGAAGTGTGTGTTTAGTGAAGGAGCCATGAGCAGAGCAGAAGGCCTTCATATGAGATCAGGGTGCTGTCATCAATTAGCTTGTCCACCCTGAGTTTTCACCAGTAAAAGTAACTCAAGTCAAGACCACCACAACAAACATTAATGAACATTATGAACATTGATCAGGATTTTACAGATGTAGGTTAGCCTCAGCTCCACCACATGCTCCTTCAGCTCCTTCAATTTAAAAGATAAAGAACTGATCGTCTCCAGCATATTGTCACTCCTAGAAATGTAGGTGTGATGATTCAAACTTATTATGAGATCTGACTGTGCTGTGTGCTGATAATCATGAACGGGGAAACAGGAGTGCAGACAGTTTACGGTGTCATCAGGGTGTGTTAGGATGAAAGTAGAAATAAGCAGAGAACAACTGGGCTGTCAGGCTCTCCTTGTTGGTTTGATTACTGGATCTACTGGCACAACTGAGAGTCTTGTGTTTCATGAAATGGTGGGCGGTGAAGACACATCAGGAGTACACATGAGAGAAAGCGAGAAATGAATGAATTGGTGAATGAAGTCCTGTACCTAAGTTTAGTATCAAATGGCATTGCTAACATAATAAACATGAACATCATATACAGCATAGCAGCCAGTGTGAAATGAACAACAATATTACATTCAATCAGCAAAGATATGAGCACGTTTACTGGAGGTCTCATGTCTGTGATCTGTAAAAGACTCCACTGAATGGGCTGAAAATGAATGTTAAATAAGAAAGAGAAATCACTAAGAGAGAGAACCAGTTGTGCCAGTCCAGTGAGGCTGTGTGATCTGACGCTGGAGATGTCGAGTGTTGAAGGCCTGTCTGAGTTCAAAGAGGCGTTTAAAAGATCAGGATTGTCACTTCTGGGCAAACTGCAATGTCTGTAACTTTCATGACAAATGGCAACCAACCCAAGGTAGACCTTTATAGTTAATAAACTGTTACCTGAATTTAGGCCATCAATTTTACATTTTCAAAGGCGTAATTATTGTCCATACTGTTTTTCTCAATGTTTTTATTTTTATATAGAGATTTTGTATCATTTTGTTGCCTGATTACCACCATGTTGTGTTGACAGCAGATTTCCATTGTCTGTTCTATGACTACTGGTGACATGTCACTCAATGTCACAATTCTTCTGGTATAAAATAATGGTGTCCAGCTTGTAAATTATAATTATATAGAGCAAAGGAATATCTTTTAGTTACAGGGCCACTAAACTGTGGACTGGTCTTCCTGCTACTATAAGAGATGCCCTTCAGTCTCAGCTGAAGACTCACGACTTCAGTTTAGCACTAAAACATAAGTAACATGATAGTTATAATTGAATAATAACCCTCACCTATTCTGTTTCTCTTCTCGGTACTCAAATGTGCCACTTGGTGCCACGCCCACCTGCCAAGTTGTTTGCCTGCCTAAGGTAAAGTCATCTCTGATGGTGGATCGTAGGAATCGTGGGTATAGGGGTCCTTTCATCGGATTGGCTGTCTCAGCACTGACTCAGCTGTGGAATGGCCTATAGGGGAGGCAGCTTGATGGCTGACGTCTCCAGGACTCCAAAACAAATCCAAATCATATTATGGGATAACATCTACTGTTAAATTCTCCTCTGTACTTGTACATTTTTTTTATACTGCATTGAGGATTTGTTCTGTTCTGTGTATTGTATTGTATTGTATTGACCCCATTTTTCTTTTGACATTCACTGCACCCAACCTACCTGTAAGGGTCTCTTTCTGAACTGCCTTTCCCGAGGTTTCTTCCATTTTTCCCTACAAGGTTTTTTCTTGGGAGTTTTTTCTTGTCTTCTTAGAGAGTTAATGCTTGGGGCTGTCAAGCTATAAATGGTGGTCTCTGCTCCTGTCATTTGAAGTGTAGATGATGCAGTTTTATCTGTGAGTTGTTTTACACACCAGTCTGTCAGAGGAGCTGACTTCACAGGTACAATGAGCTCTTCTTTGTGTTTCAGCCATGAACCTTCAGATGCGATGGACTCTTCTTATCTTATTGTTTCTACACAACACAGATATCTCCTGGGCAGGTATGGATGGATGGCTGGTTATATTTTGTTAATTTTAAGTGTGCTAAATGTTTCATACTCTTTATTTACACATTTCTCTTCATAGTAAAGTTCAGCAGAAGCAAGTCTCTTTACACAGAATATTTATTTGTTTGTAAGCTTTTTGTCAAAGAAAAGTAAGAGAAAGAATTTAATTGTTTTTGTTTAATGGCTTGTAATAGTTTAAACCCAGAAAAATAATTTAAGGACAGTTTATTCTACAAGAAGTCAGAAAGATGAAATGATAATGAAACATTTATGAGTAGGCTAACATGGTTTTCATTAACTTTTGTCATTTTTTCTAATTTACAAATCACATCCTGGTCGTCACTCCACTCTTGTGGTTTCCTTTCCAGACAGCTTCATCGTTGTTGGTCCTTCTAAGCCCGTCGTCACTTATGTCGGTGAAGATGTGGTCCTGCCAGCCTCCCTCTCACCAGCGCTTAATGCCGAGGCCTTTGAAGTGAGGTGGTTTACAACTGACATCAGGACACCAGAGCTGTTATACACCAATTACAATATCAGGATACAGAGTGACACAAGAAGAACTCTGAGCTTAGACAACCTCAAGAATGGCAACGTGTCTCTAATAATCAGAAACGTCCGTGTTTCAGATGAACAGCTCTACAGATGTAATGTGTACTCAGGACAAACAGAAGAGGAGACTCAGGTCTCACTCACTGTTGAAGGTCAGTGTGCATTTGGAATTTAGAATTTATGTTTCTGCTTGTATTATGGGATGGCACTCAGTGGCTAGATCTACTGCCTGATGAAGTCCATGTCCACTTTCCCATGAACACTTGTTGTCAGTGTAGAGTTTGCACTTCTACCTCCTCATCAGGTTCGACTTTTTTTCTGAGTTTTATGATTTTCCTTTCAAATAGAAAGACGTATGAATTGGGTGAACTGGTGATGTTAAAGTCAGCCAATATGAGTGACCGGGTCCCATGATGAGATAACGAAGATAATAATAATAATAATAATAATAATAATAATAATAATAATAATAATAATGAAACAATTTATTCATGTCGTACATTTCTCCTTATCAAAGCTCTTCACAGAATGAACAACAGAGAATATATGACATTGGAAACAAACACTAAATAAAGACAAATACAGAATATACAAAGAACTGAAGTAAAATAAATGTTGACAAACCAGAATAAAATACAAAATACATTAAAATGAGAAAACCTTGAATCAGTAACATTGTGTGATACAAATAAACATCATCTCAGGTGGTCCTGCAGCCCTGAAACTCTATAAATGATATAAGGTGTATAACTAGTGTAGTAATTACAACAAAATGCCCATAAGGATTTGCGGTGTTCAGCCTTGTATACCGTGAAAGAAAAGGTCAAAATCATTGCAAGAAATCATCAGACAAAAAGGGATGGGTGGACGGACATTTTAAAGAGCCGGACCAGAAATTAACAACATGGAATGCTGGGAAGGCGTGGTGGTGGATGGGTAGTGGATGTCATCAGTGGGGACCAGAGGAGAGAAAGGGACCTGGAAGTGTTGTTCTCTTAGGTGTCTAGGTAGGATTATGGCGGTGGTGCTTCGCCTTCTCTACAGAGACAGATAGAGAGAGGTTAGTACCCCACCATAGTCCCCTGGCTCGACTTGTTGTGATGCACTTCGGGTCCATAAGCTGCTCCCCATGTGCTTGTGTAACACTAGATTTGCCAAAACATTACAGGTAAGTAATAAACAGAGAAAGATTATAAACATAACATACATAAGGACAAAAACAATGAAATATACACAATTATAATATTTAAAAATCACCAAAAGACCACAGATGGTAAACTGCACCTAAAGTGGGTTAAGACCCTGGCTAAAACTTGACACTGGATGCCATCAGGTGGCTCTGCCAAGTTTCATTAAATATCAGCAATTAATAAAATGATCAGAAACAAGTCAAACAAAATAAAATCAAAGCCTACACTCCAAACTAAAAAAACAAATTCCTTTATTTGAGCAGTTCATTCCTAATCGTATGCCATGTCAGCTGATGTTAAAGTGTTTCTTCTTCTTCTCTTCACTGATCTTCCACTCTTTGTGTTTCATTAGTTTTAGGTGCTCAGCCCTCCATTTCTATGAGCTCCACTGAAGGCCAGAAGACCGACTGGAGTGCAGCTCGGAGAAGAGAAACCCCAACCAGAAGTCACCTGGAGGGACATGAATGGGGCAGACGTGACGTCACAGTCCACAATAAAGTCAGAGCGGGACTCCGAGGGTCTTCTGAGAGTGAGCAGCGTCCTCCCGGTGAAGGAGGAGTACAACGTGTTCAGCTGTCTGATGAGAAGTAAAGCACCAAAGCCAGACTGGCACTCCGGACTTGGCATCTACAGTACGTCATTAATAGTGTGGCACTAGCAGCATTGGCACTTTATTTTACACAGAATGTGGCACTAAAGCACATATTTGTAGATCAGCTCTAAAAGCTAGGCCCCCATTTACTAATTACCTGGGAAAATCAATGTAGTAACTAATTTTGTGTTAAATGATGTGCCATATGCACATTAAAAGAAAAGATCCATAAGTGGAAATGAAATATGAATAAGAGTTGGAACTTTGAAATACAGGAATTCACATCACCACACACACGCGTGAACAAATCTACAATGTCAGGTACAGTTGGCTAGCAGTGCAACTTCGAGACAAGGCCATCGTGAAAATAGAAAAATAGAAAATTCAGTTGTGACTCAGTCTAGGAGTGGACCTCCATATATATCTGTGTCACATGATTCAAAGAAATGAAAAGTAAACGTGTAGATTAAAAGACGTAGGAGACAAACACTGGAGGAGAACGACACTGAGTGGACATTAATGGAGGTGAGATACTGGATAATTGATGATGGAGAACGAGAGGGCTGATGGACACGCTGATGACATGGCTGTGAAGGTGTGTTTGGTCCCAGGCTCCAGCTACAGGAGCACATCATCTGTGGTGTAAATGCAGGCTCTCATGATGCTCCCCTTAGCATGAAGGAGTCCCACTTGATGGATTCTTCTGTGTTTTCCTCACCTGAACCTCATTCCTGTCTCACAGACTCACACGTCTTCCTCTCATTTTGCAGGTTTCTCCCAGCGGTCTCTGGCTGGTTGGTGGCTTTCATCGTCTTGTTGGTTCTTTGCTTAGTGGTGACTCCCTGCTGGTCATTCAATGGAGAAGAATGAGAGGTGAGGACAGAAGATCTCACATCGACGTCAGAACAGACAGAATGCTCAGTAAATGGTAACGTTATTCATAAATAATTCATCTTTATATTCTTTTTGTCTTCCATAGAAACAAACACCAGATATGATTCAATAGGTGAGTACAGTTTGATTTCAGTTACTTTGTGACTTTTACTGTCATCGGTGAATCCTGAGACATGTCAGTCAGTTTGTATTTTAATCACACAATTCACAGTTAGCGGCTGTAGGAGTCCACATTGGAAATCCACTGACAATGGAAGGACATGCAGACTGTCCACTGGAGACATCATACCAGGAGCTGACCTGGAGTTTGAGTGCTGTGGGCTGACAAACCTAACGTCACGTGTGCGCTGAGTGCCAAATGGCTCCTCCATTACACATTTAGTCCTCTCTCTAGTCGTGAGTCAGCACAGGGCTGTAGATATGAGACACTCTGATCAAGGACTGGTCTGATGAGCTCGACTTGTGCTGATTTACCTCTTTCTACTTGGCCACTGCTCATCTGTCTCCTGGGATGGTGAGGTGGCTTCTCAGGGGTCTTCAGAGTCCATGAATATCTGAGCAGTTCAATTAGTGAAGGCCTTGGTGTGACTGAATAAACGTGAACTGGTCAGGAAATTCAAAATGGGAGATCAGGCCGGCCAGCCTGAATGTGAAGAGGAGACGATTTGAAAATGGTCAGCATTGAGCCAATGTGGCCCACCACGTTCAGTGAAGTCTTCTGTGTCTCCTTTGTGTTGGTACTTCATGTGTGAATAGGAAAGAAACCAAAACAATAAAAATAAACAGCTTTTTAAAATTTATTTTATGATTTTGAATCTAAAATTCATTCATCTGTTTTCTGATTCCAATTAACGGTAGCAGAGAGTTGACACACGACAGTAGAAATCCATTTGTAAGGTGCCAGTCTGTGACTCACACATACACGCACACACAGACACACACAGACACACAAACACACACAAACACACACACACTAATACTCTTAACATATTTATTGTTCTTCTTTGGAATGAATAGCAGAGAAAGCCACGCAGACAGAAGAGAAGCATACACACTGACTGGGCTGGGCAACAATGCCGACCTCTGTGCCAGCATGTTCACTTAATAATAATAATAATAATAATAATAATAATAATAATAATACAGTTTTGCCCGTTGCTTGAACACATTTTGCAAAACTTTGCTCATTGTGCCAAAACTCTAAACACAAGTAAACATGACACAACACTGGGAAATATACCATTCACATCTGTGCCAAATTGAAACTCTACTCCCAAAACCTAAACTCTGCTATCAAAACCTAACATCCCTTTGTCAAAATGTAACTCTGCTTACTTGCATCATATGCAAACACTATCAGATCAGGGAGAACACACTAGTCTACTTTATATAAAACACTGCAGTCTTTGATTTTCATTGTTTATTCAGAAGGCATATTTTCAGGAGACACATTTTCAAACAACCAAAAAAGCAAATAGGCCTACTCAATATTGTACATTGCAGTACCATGAATTCAGATAAAGCTAAAACCATAATACAGTAATAGAAAAAACACTATACTGTAAACGCAAAAGATCATGACAATTGTGCATACGTGGGCTCATGGATCCCACCGTCTGTTGGGGTCTGGCCACAGGACCTCATCGACATCGCAAGCAATGTCTTCTCCGCTAGGCACCGGGGAAAATATCCTCTTGCATGTTGAAACCATCCATGGATTGCTGTCACCTGAATGTCGCCAGAGGCCTGTTCCATTGCCTGCAGAAGAGGCATGCGGGCATGTGGTTGGCGGTCATATACACGCCATCTCCAAGCCGAAAAAATTCCTCTATAGGGTTTAAAAATGGTGAGTAAGGGGGCAAGTATACCACTTCAAATTGATTGTGGTTGGAGAACCAGGCCTGGACCAGAGCAGCCCGATGGAAACTGGCATTATCCCATATCACCACAAACCTGGGCTGATCTGGTCTGTTCTGTACAACTATATTATGGAGAGCATCTAGAAATGTGAGTATATGTTGGCTATTGTATGGACCTAGTTTTGCATGATGATGCAGAAGCCCTCAAGGCTTATGGTGGCTTACAATGTGATATTTCCCCGATATTGCCCTTTGGCCAATTATATTACGACCCGTCGTCTTGTTTTGCTCAGGTCGAATCCAGCCTCATCAAGGAAAATGAATTCATGAGGCTGTGCAGCTCCATCCATGGCCAAGATTCTCTGTAAAAAAAAAAGAGAACATATTACTGTACTACAGTGCTACACATACAGAACCCTCACCCCAGCACACAGGTACCTGTGTAGCTCTCAGAATGGATCCATGTGGTACTGATATGGTACATATTCAGCTGCTACTGGATTTCACCAATACTGTATTGTAAATGTAAAGGACAGTTACACTTACCCGTACATATTCAGTTCAAGTCCTTTGACCCTGTCACTGTTCCTTTCAAATGGGACTCTGTAGAGCTGCTTCATGGTGATGCTGTGTTTTCCCAAGATGCGTCTGATGGTGGTGATGCTCACATGGTTTATGTTGTTGAACACTTGCCTGTCTGCAAGTATTGTCTTTCGTAGGTGGTGGAGACGGATGGCATTGTCTGCCCTCACTAGGTCCACAATGGCAAGTTCCTGCTGTTGTGTGAACAGGCGTTGGCGTCCTCCCCAGAAGGTCTCGAGTCATTCTAGAGAAATACAACCACATATTGTCATCGGTTTGCTTATTTTTCTTACAGTACTTTACTGTATATACTGTATCATCCACTGTACAACACTGTACTTCAATATAAGTAATCATGGTATGTTTCACAAAACTACCACTTTGGCTGCAAAAGGAGCATTCGCACCCTGCAATACCCTGTCCACTTGATATGGTAATGTGATATACTGTAGAACAGTGCTATAAAAACCATCTGAGTAGAGTAGAAGGTAGAGAGGTGAAGACATACCTGTTTTCTAGTCGGAATGTTCTTATTACAGATGCCACTGTGAAGCGGCTTAGATGTGGGTGGACTCTCTGCCCAGCTTCCCTCATAGTCAGGCCATGGTTGATGACATGGTCCACCAAAGTTGCTCTTATATCATCAGAAATATGGGTCCGTGCATGGCCTCTTCGACCTCCTCCTCCTCTTCCTCTTCCTCTTGCTCTCCCTCCATCCATGCTTGCAAAGTTCTTAAAATGGCTGAACTGAGGGCTTTTGTAGTTGGCTAATTAGTGTTCAGTTTTGCAAGTAAGTGCCTTCAGGTGTGTATTTGAGTGGTTGCAATTACCCGATGTGTTTTGTATTTTGGATACATATGTTTTCTAAATGGCACCCTGAGATTTCATTTTTGAACAAAGTGTCTTATGTATGAAATAGAGTGTAGTATGCAGGACCATGTGTGTTACATAAAGGAGTAAGTGTGTTGCATAATTGCAACTAGAGTGCAAAGCAGCGCTTTGTGTAAGGTATGGGTACATGTGTTTGAGGTATGGTAACAAAAGCTTCAAGTTGTGTTACTTTAGTCTAAGCATGGGTCTATAGTGTTCAAGCAATGGGCAAAACTGTAATGGTAGGTGATAACAGAATTCTATCAACAGATGAACTCAAATGATTTATTTTTTGTACAGAAGAAGAAGGACCCATTAAAGAACCTCAGTCATTAAGCAATTTGATTGAAGGAACGTCTGTTGCACCCTTGACTTTGTTTCATGGAGTCAGTTTGTGAGGAGAGTAGTGGTGGAAGTTTACCCCAATATGGATTTGAGTGTCATCTGCGTAACAATGATCTCCTAAATCGTACATCTCTGTCATTTCCCCTAAAGGTTACATATAAATATGGTATCGTATGTAACGTATGTCACCTGAAAAGTCTTCACTTGTGACAATGTCCCTAGTCAACCTCAGAAGCAGACATATTGCTGTATATTTGTGGCCACTAGGGGTGCCCCAGAGCTCTGAACAGCAGATACACCACGCCAGACACCAACGGAGGATAACATAACATGTTTTATTACATGACAACACCTCACAACTCTTACTTTAAACAATACACCAAATAAGTGCTTTATTGTCTCCCTCTGCTCCTCCGTAGTGAGTGTCATCCTCTTCCTCCCAACTCTGACTCTCCAAGTGAAGGAGACACTTGCTTGTATGTTGGACCCTGGTGTACTTCTGGTGTCATCACATTGCATTCTGAAAGCACATATGGGGGTCACATGACGCAGGTACTGTAGGCTCTCTTATGGAAGTGCCCTCTGGTGGCAGACACAGACCCTGGCAGGATTGCCCTTCTGAACTACAAGTCATATGAACTGAGCCAGTGGATCACTGCCGCCTCTCATATTGTAGGCTGTATTCTCCTTGATATTTCATCCAGTCCATCTGTTAAATTTCCACCACGTGTAGGACGAGAACCAAAAGCCATCCTGGGCAGGTGGCACAGCCTTTCATTGTGGCCTCCCAGCTGGACAAAGTATCAGCCTTCACCCCAGTTGGGACGCCACTCCATCCGGATGACGCTCACAATATACAGTATATATAAATATTCATCTGAGGTGTCCTTCATCCATGGAGAGACTGGTGTTGTCAGTCCCACTTCTCTTCTCAAATGTTCACTTTGTTCTTCTCTTTGTGTCTACAGTTGGATTCCTTCCTATATGTTTCCTGCACAAGGAAATTGGTAAGAAAAGATTTTTCTTCTTTGTATTAAAATGCAAAATAAAACTGTTAAAGATTTAAATGGAGGGAGAGACTTTAGTAATTCAAGGGACACAATAAGAACGTGAAACATTAGTGCTAGAAATGACAAGTCCAAGTAGAGGCTCTTTGCTAAGAAACATTCTGGAGTCTAAGGATGCTTTCCTGATAATATTATTATGAATATGATTTGTATTTGATTCCATGTCTGAGAGTGAATCAGTATTTTATAAGAACTGTTTGAACGTTCTTAGCTCACACACACCCTGAGGTGCCCACTGTGCTGTCCTCTCGTATCTTATTTACGCCACTCAGTAAGGTGCCTTGTGTTTTCTTCTCATCTTCTTCTTTTATTTTAGTCCACTCTTCTTATCGTTGGTCCATCAGATTGAGGGTCCTGGGGCTCAGACCCTACCTCAGTAGTACTGGACACAACACAAGAGTCCTCCTTATCCTTTGTTTGCTGTTGGTTTATTCTAAAGCTCCGTCTGCTACACTCAGTCTCATTATTAAACATTTGGATTTCTGTCCTCACATTTGGATTCACCACATTATTTTAACTGTGAACCCCTAAGAGTGAACAGGACCCCGTGAAGTGGGCATCACATGTCACCTGATAGAAGTTCAGTCCTCCACTGTCACTCTGATGTCTCAGGTCACACAGCAGTTTGTTTCTGGTCACCGACACTCAGACAGTTGGCACTGAGGAGCCATTTGAACTGACAATGGAGAAGACAAATAGCAAGGCCATCAGTAGGAGACAAACTGGTCAAGACGAGGGTCTTCTGGCACGTGTCTTATTGTATTGCAGTCACACTAATTACACCTGCAGCGTTCATTTCTGTGTTTCTGTGGTCACCAGAAGACGGTCAGAAGTCTCACAGTAGGACCTCCACTCCTAATAATCCTAAATAATTCTGTTCCTTCTTCATCAGACGTCACGCAGATTCAAAGCCAAAGGCCAGTAGGCTGTTAATTCTGCAAATCCACTTTCAGTCTGTGCTTGGCACTCCAGCTATTGTCATGTACATTGTTCTGCTGTCTATTATAAGGGTCTTTATGAAGGGAAATTTGAAATGCAAAGATATTTTAAGACTTCAGAAGAGGAAAATGAAAGTAAATGAAAGTAGCGAGTGAGAACTGAAGAGATGATGTGTTAAGTTGACCCACCTGATTATTCACTCAGTAACGCAGCTCTCTTCTTCTGCAGAAAAGTCACAACGCCACCAATGCAGGTACAATATTTGAACTGGGGTCTCTGGGGTCTTTCAAGTCTCACTCTTTATTGGACTCATTAAGTTTATTTCTTTATTTATTTATTATTTTACAGAATGGAGGAAAATATGCAGCTCAGCAGGTACGGTTGATAAGCTGCTCATGAAATTCTCATTTTCTGTGTCTGTAGTCTTTATGTCTTCATGTTAAACGTGTCACCTTCATGACCATGACAAGCAGCACCTTATGAGCTCTGTGACTGTCCCCAGGTCTCAGTTAATGGCTGAGGTCCCTCTGTGTGGGTGACATGGTGACACAGTGGTAGTGCTGCTGTCTCCCAGTAAGGACACTGGGGTTCACCTCCTGGGGCTCCTTGTGTGGAGTTTGCATGTTCTGCCTGTGACTGTGAGGGTCTCCTCTGTGTGCTCTAAAGACATGCAGGTTAGGTGGTCCGTGACGCCAGTTAGCCCTGATGTGTGTTTGAGTGTTTGCCGCTGATGGACTGGCGTCCCGCCTATGGGTTGTTCCTGCCCTGCCCTGATGCCTGCTGTGATCAGCTCCATCTGCCCTCGACTCTGCCCTGGATAAGCAGGTTATGACAATGGATGGCTGCTTGTTCTGTGTGTTTAAAGGCAGATGAGCTGCTAGTTAAGGAGCAGGAAGACCTCAGCCTCTACTGCCCCTGGTGGTCTCTTTGACTATCGCTAGTTCTCTTATTCCAATGAAGTTCACTAAACAGTCCTCTGTCATAAACAGCTGGATTCTCCTTGGCAGGCGGACATTACTTTATTTTGTGTTTCAAGATCATCAGACAATTTGAACAATTTGAACAATCTCAATCTAGACGAGAACAGGCCATTCAGCCCAACAAAGCTCGCCAGTCCAATCCACTTGTTTCCTACAAGAAAACATCAAGTCGAGTTTTGAAAGATCCTAACGTCTTACTGTCCACCACACTACTTGGTAGTTTATTCCAAGTGTCTATTGTTCTTTGTGTAAAGAACAAACCTCCTAATGTTTGTGCGAAAGTTTACCCTTAACAAGTTTTCCAAATGTGTCCCCGTGTTCTTGATGAACTCATTTTAAAATACAAGTCTCGATCCACTGGACTAATTCCTTCATAATTTTAAACACTTCAATCATGTCACCTCTTAATCTTCTTTTGCTTAAACTGTAAAGGCTCAGCTCTTTAAACTTTCCTCATAATTCATCCCCTGTAGCCCTGGAATCAGCCTAGTCGCTCTTCTCTGCAACAACAACAACAACATTTATTTATATAGCACATTTTCATACAAACAGTAGCTCAAAGTGCTTTACATATTAAAGAATAGAAAAATGAAAGACATAATTATAAAAAATAAATCAACATTAACATCGAATAAGAGTAAGGTTCAATGGCCAGGGGACAGAAAAACAAAAACTCCAGACGGCTGGAGAAAAAATAAAATCTGTAGGGATTCCAGACCATGAGACCACCCAGTCCCTCTGGGCATTCTACCTAACATAAATGAAACAGTCCTCTTTGGATTTAGGGTTCTCACGGAAGGGCTTGAATGATGATGATGGTCACGTAGACTTCTTCCTTTTAATCCTGGACCTCTGGACCTTCTCTAGTGCTGCTATGTCCTTTTGTAGCCTGGAGACCAAAACTGCACACAGTACTCAAGATGAGGCCTCACCAGTGCATTATAAAGGTTGAGCAGAACCTCCTGTGACTTGTACTCCACACATCAAGGCGCTATATAACCTGACATTCTGTGAGCCTTCTTAATGGCTTCTGAACACTGTCGTGAAGTCGATAGCTTAGAGTCCACTATGACTCCTAAATCCTTCTCATAAGGTGGACTCTCGATTTTCTGACCGCCCATTGTGTATTCAAACCTAACATTTTTACTTCCTATGTGTAATTCTTTACATTTACTGACATTAAATTTCATCTGCCACAAATCTGCCCAAGCCTGTATGCTATCCAAGTCCTTCTGTAATGATATAATGGATTCCAAATTATCTGCTAATCCACCTATCTTGGTATCATCTGCAAACTTAACCAGCTTGTTACTTATATTCCTATCTAAATCATTTATATATATTAAAAATAGCATCGGCCCTAGCACTGCCCCCTGCTGGTCACCACTCTTAACATCAGCCAATTCTGATGAGGTTCCTCGCACCATCACCCTCTGCTTCCTGTGTCTGAGCCAATTCTGCACCCATCTAAAAACATCACCCTGAACTCCCACTTCTTTTAACTTGATGCCCAACCTCTCATGTGGCACCTTATCAAATGCTTTCTGAAAGTCCAGATCAATAATATCATAAGCTCCACTTTGATCGTATCCTTTTGTTGCCTCCACATAGAATTCCAACATGTTAGTAAAACACGACCTCCCTCTTCTGAACCCACGCTGTCTGTTCAGAATAACTCCTGTCCTTGCCATGTGTTGCTCAATCTTATCCTTAATAATTCCTTCGATTAATTTTCCTGTGATGCTTGTTGCTTATTGGCCTATAGTTGCTCTTGATCTGCCCGGTCACCCTTTTTATATAACGGGATGATATTTGCCATTTTCTAGTCCTTCAGAATCTCTCCAGTGCACAGTGACTTCCTAAAAATATGTGTCAAGGGTTTATATCTGTACTCACTAGCCTCCTTAAGAACACGAGGATAAATATTATCTGGGCCTGGTGATTTGTTTGATTTCATGTTATTTAATCTGAGCAGCACTTCTCTCTCTACAATTTCCAAATCCCTCAGTACCTCCTTAGTAGTCCCTGTTACTGCTCTGAGGTTATCCACTTGCTCAACTTGTGAACACCTCAGAAAAATGTAAGTTTAGCTCATCTGCTATTTCATTGTCTGTATCTTTTAATTCCCTTTACTATTCCTGATGCACTTGACCTCCTCCTTAACTCTTCTTTTACTACTAAAACACTGAAAGAATCTCTTGGGGTCTTCTTTCGCCTTATCAGCTCTATTCCTCTCCAACTGTCTTTTAGCCTCTCTGATGTCCTTCTTAATGGTTGCCCTCATGTTCTCATACGCTCTACGATTCACTTTGCAGTCATTATTCTTATATGCCTTATACAGCAGTTTTTCCTTTGCAACTTCTTTTTAAATCTTTATTAATCCATCGTGGAGTTTTTTAGTTTCCTATTAATTCCAAATTTAGGTCTGTATCTGCATTACATTTTTAAACCTGTTCCACTGCTCCTCGACTGTCTCCACATTTAAAAGCTTATCCCAGTAAAGACAGAACTAAAGACGGGACCCTCCTCGCAGACACAACTCCTCAGATGTCTTCCTCGGTACAAAGGACGCCCGTTTGTCTTGTAGACTTTATTCTCAGAAGGTCATTTTGATTCGGTGGTCTGCACCATTAGCACTGCGTGTCATTGTCACTAATCCTGCTACTTAAAGACTCCATGATGTCCCTTCTGTCACTTTGGACCCTCTTGTGTTTCAGTGCAGACCCTTTCTCAGGCCCCCATTTCCAGCATGTCGATGTTGAAGTATTTGTGAGATGACAACACTGAGGACACACTTGAGGTTTTCACTCCCAACGTTTGCTCTTTTTAAAGTAAACTGAGTGCTGCTGAGTCCTCACAGGGCCCGCTGTCCATTCTCAGCCCCTCAGTGTCCAGTCCTGTCCCCTCTTTAGTGCCACTTTGTGTTTTGTCCTGCTGTCCTGTCCTTTGTCGTCACTATCAGTGTTGTCACCTTGTATGTCCTCTCGTCCCCCTCTCCTTATTAAAGCCCCCTCACCTGTACTGACCGGTCACATGGTGTCCCTGCTGACTGATGACTTGTGACACTTCATCCTCATCACAGACAGGCAGCCATCTTGTGTTGTTAGATTCAGTGTCATAAATTCAGTGCCCCCCGTTGTCACTTCTGAAAAGGAACTGAGAAACATAAAGTGGGGGGTCTGCTAAATAAAAGGCCACAAACGCAGTGTTAGGATGAGAAAAGTGACAGAGTCACCGACAGAGAGAACAAAATGAATCAAAGTGGACAGGAATGACAGGAACAGGAGGACAACAGGCCAGGGGGGACATGAGACCCTCAGGTTAGTGACGACAAGTCTGAGAGCTGCTGGTGAGTCTGTGAACGAGTGCCAGGCCTCACTGGTGGTCTTCTTGTTTGTGTCTTTAACAAATCCTCGCTGTGTGATTCGTCTTTTATTAAAATGTTCACAGCGTGGTGATCAGGCTCTTTAGGGTTAAATGAAGATAAAATGGAGGAGGTCAGAGGTGCGACTACACGGGGGGCCGAGCAGTGACACAGAGAGACACACGAGGGGCTTGGTGGGCTGAGAACTGAACACGTGCTGTTTGACGTCTTTTTAATGTTCAGGTCCTTCAAGGAGTGTAAATGTGTTGTTGTCTTCCTCAAGTCCCTGATTTCCTGACGTCTTCCTCTTTTCTTCTTCTTCTCCTCAGCTGATGTCACTTTTGACCCTGAGACTGCAAATCAGTGGCTCATTGTGTCTGAAGACGGGAAACAAGTGAGACACACAGACACACGACAGAGAGTGACGGACAATCCAAAGAGGTTTGACTGCAGCCCTGATGTCCTGGCCAGAGAAGGATTCACGTCAGGGAGACACTACTGGGAGGTGGAGGTCGGGGGGAAGACTGAGTGGACTTTAGGAGTCGCCAGAGAGTCGATCAACAGGAAAGGGGATTACACTGAGCCCAGATGATGGATACTGGACTGTAGGGCTGATGAATAAGAACAAGTACGCAGCTAACATTGGCCGTCCTATCCCCCTCCCCTGAGAGTGAAGCCCCAGACAGTGGGGGTCTTTCTGGACTATGATGAAGGTCAGGTCTCCTTTTACAATGCCCAGTCCCGCTCTCACCTCTACACCTTCACAGACTCCTTCACTGAGCCCCTCTATCCGCTCTTCAGTCCTGAACTTAATGACGGTGGTAAAACGCGCCCCTCTGGTCATCTGCCCCTGGGCACACACTGAACCCTCTGTATTAATGTCGTCTGTCCATCTCTGAGCAGCACAAAGCCGATGGAGACTTTCTTTAACATCAGACCACCGAACTCAAAGCCCCCCTGAGGTGTCCTGCTGTTTGCTGCTCATCTGATTTTCATTTTCAGGATTTCTGTGTTTAATGAGACATCAGGACTGAACACTTGGGATTTTTAAATGGCGTCGGATCAAAGCGTCGGCTCCCATCAAATGTGACTCTGAGGGTCTGAGAATGAACAGAAATCCTGAGTGCGCGCCTTTAATGTGACATTCAAAGAGGAATTCAACAAAGATGGTCGTCTTCTCCACAGCACTGGATTGGTTTTCTTCAGTCGCGTGACGTCACTTGCTGGTGGTCAGTCCTGATGACCCTGAGGTGACCACTTTGTGACATTAAAAGACATGAAGAGTGTGAGCTGAGCAGAAGAAATCTGAGACCCTGAATATCGAGACCACCGTCCATTTTGTAACTCGCTTATCTAATTCAGGGTCACAGGGGGCTGTCAATGTGGGGGGCAACACAGATAAGAACCAACCTGTGACACCAGAGCTGAAGGCCGGACCACCAATCACTGTGCTACTACGAGACCACTGATCAGACAAACCTGAATTCCTATCTAGCGTTATATACTTCTATTGTTAAACGTGGACTGAAAACACAACACTGTAAGTCTGCTGAGAAGTTCATCAACACTGAGATGAGTTTGGGATGAAATGAAATAAAACAGAAAGGGGCGTCAAATGAAATAAAGAAAGGCAGGAATTACAAAAAGAAATCATCGACATCAGTGAGGTGACACGGCGCTGTCCTCTGTAAGAAAATGGCTTCTCGTGAACTTCTCTGAGGGTCCACCTCACAGTCCTGAACCTCCGGCAGACTCAACGCGTCATTTCAGTGACACACACAGGTGGTCTGCTGCAGTGCTGGAGTCGGAGTGTGTGACAGAAATGACAAGAATAAGTTTAATTACTGAACAGAGTGCTAGACGTGAGAAAAGAACTGAAGAAACAGAATTAAAAAATGGACGACTTCACAGAAATCAGAACAATTAAAAATGACAACAGAATACAGAATTGTGTGTGAATGGCACCTCTTGTGGTCATGAAGTGTAATTAAAATAATTCAAAATGGACTCCAATTCATTAATCCAGTCCTCGTCTGAATCAGTTTATTTATTGTGCATTTGAGTGTGAAGGCGTATGTGAGACTCAGAAATGTCACTTTGTCTGTCATTTATAAATGAACTCAAATAGAGTGAGGGACAGAGCTGCAAGTGTGTTTGTCTGGTGTTACCAGTGACCAGGGGATGTGCGACTGGGAGAACTGGGAGAAAAGTCATGTGACACCAGGAGAACACGTTAACTCCACAGAGACGCTGAGCATGACTGGAATTGAAATTAGGAGCTGTGAGGCACTGGGTCACTTGGGGCTTAATAATAATAATAATAATAATAATAATAATAATAATAATAATAATAATAATAAAGTTACATTTGTTGAACAGAAGCCTCTACAAACACATGTCGGCCTGCAGTATGAAAGTTGACGTCACTGATGAGATTTGCTGAGTGACTTTGGAGTTGTAGATAAACTCGTGTCATCAGCGTGATCTTCATGCTCTTCCTCTCACTAATCACAGTCACTGCTCTCGTCTGCACACCACACACATGTCGGTGGTCTTACTGTTCGTATCTTTGACTTTCTCACATGTTAATGAAACTCTAAACGTGATGTTCGTGTTTGTCAAGCAGACAAGTCAGAATTTCCTGTAATCTGCATACTTGTCACTAAACCTGAACTTGAATGTTTGCCCGTCTTCTCCTTTCTTGGAGGAACATTTTGGAAGAAGAAGCTGTCAGTTCAACATGAATGAATAAAACCTTTGCTGTATGTTGAATTTTCACACCCAGATAGTGAAATACGTGACATAGAAAATGAAGAGCAGCAGAACAAAGTGTGACAGGTGAGGTGTGACTTTGAGGAAAGCCACCAGATATGTCATTAGATGGAACTTCATGCACTTGTTTGTGTAGATGAAGAAAACTTGAAAAGTTATGTCAAGACTTTCAATGACGTGTGTCTGAGGAAATATTTTATTTTTATCTTTAAAGAATTAAAAGATCAGATTTATGTGACTTTCATGTTTAAAAAGATGCCTGAATAATACAAAAAGAAAATTGTTGAATTTAAAATTCCGCAGTTAGTTCTGTTCATGTCCACACAAGGGCCATTTGCACACATTTATTCATTTAATTGTCAATCCCACTGATTTGTCTGGCTGTCTGTTTTATCCATCCATTATCCATCCCAGCATTTCCTATCTAGAGGGTCACGGGGTCTGCTGGAGCCAATCCCAGACAGTACAGGGCACAAGGCAGGAAAGAAACCCCGGGCAGGGTGCCAGCCCACCGCAGGTCTGTTTTATGTTTTTCTTTATTTGTATTCCTAATATTAAAGACTGCATTCATCCCTAAATACAATAATTATTGTGTTAAGTTGTCACGATGTAAAATGAAAAGACTCCGAGTCCACAGACGACACATTTAATCCAACAATAGAAAGCCGCTAACAGACTAAAACTTCCCGTTTCTGTTCCTTTCTTTTTCTGTTTTTCCACAGCCCGCTATCCCCACCTAGTGGCACAAGGACAGAACACCACGTACTGTAAACACATTTAGATTTGAACTACAGCTGTGAACTTCACTGACACCCTTCAGATGAGTCCTTGAGTTGTGGCAGAAACCTCCATCCAAAGTGACTTACAAATCACGATGATTTATTTAATAATTCAGTCATACAGTAGCCCCCCAGTGGTCTCAGGTCAAGTCAGATCTTTTCATTCGCTCCTCTGATTTAGATGACAAGACGCCTCGCTGTGTTTCAGGCTCTCCGCTGTTTTCTTTTTTATTGTCCAAATCTCCTGATGGCTCTGAGATGACATTTGTGAATGTGTCTGCCCCTCAGCTGGAGTTCTTGGACCTTTTCATGTCAGATTTGCTCAAATCTCAGTAACAAACAGGATGGTTCTGCTGAACGCTGCATCAATGAAATTCCCAGTAGCCATTGCAGTGTCACTTGTCACTTTGCTGCCAGTCTCCACCACTGTGAGCCTTCTGTCTCTAAACTGAACATGAAGACCTGAAGAAGCAGAGCGCCAGAGCACATTTGTGTTTGTGTCGTCACACACCGACTTCAGAGGCCTCTTGTTATATTCTGACGCCATCACGTCTGTTACTGAATGGTGAGGAGTGATGAGTGGACCTGCTGAGTTCACTTCACCTCAAGGTGGGCAAAATCATGGAAATGATCGGGGACTTTGACAAACTCAGTGAAATGCAGTGACGTCAATGGGGAAGGAGAAACTGAACCAGTTCTGAGTGGGCTCTACTGGTGTGGTGACCCTGAAGGAGATGGTCACATCTGCTAATATGCCTGTCAGTCTAACCACTGTGCCACCGTGCCTCCTGAGATAAACTTAATTGACTACTCCATTTAGAATTTTTTATATATTTATTACTCCAATGTAGCTTGTTGTGATGGACGAAAAATGTAATGCCAAAAGTTTATGATATAACAAATACCAATGGTGACCAAAGCTGCACAACAACAAATGATGTGAAAAACGTCCATTAAATAAAGAGATAATAAAATCTCACATTACTCGTGTCTCATCATCCACATGTCGGTTATCCAGTCATAAACTCAAACGCGTAAAGCGTATTATAAATGGATACTTCAGAAAAATTAGCACATGTCATCAAGACACGCATCGTCCCGGACATAACAGCGTTTAAAACGTTACAGTAATGTGTGCATGCCCATCTGCCATGCATCTCGACACCCTACCCATCAAATGAAACTTCAAAGTCTCGTCTTTCCGATGATATAAACCATTTTGACACACAACAACCACAGCACTGACACTAAAGCCTTTTTTACAGAGAAGTACATACTTTTAAGAGTTGACTGTGCCTACCTTTGAAGACCCCCTGCAAGTCAAACATCAATATTTCCGAGCAGTATTGATCCCATTCTGTCCGTAAGGCTCCAGCGAATATAATCCAGTAAAACGATTAGGTCCAAAACACACGATATATTCTCAAAGGGACAAAAACTCCAGAAAACGTTTCATAACTTGAGACCACCTACGTAATTTTTTTTCATTTATATTGCTCATATCAGACGTAATTTGTTTCTGTCGGCGATAACCATGCTACCGCATGAAACACGGAAGTGTTAGCTTCTGATCGACACCTAAGTTGGCCAATTACGACGGGTCTGGGGTTGACTGGCACCTCGTATAGCCAACGAGTGTCACAGACAGCTTGAAGGATGACGTAAAACTCCAAACCCTGGTAGAATCTACCAGTTTGATTGGACACTGTGACTGACACTCAAAACTTACAGCCAATGAGCAGCCGAGCATTTTGATATGTAACTTGCCATACTAACTTGTAAACAAAACGATCGGAGCTGCGCGAAGGTGGCATTTGTGCCAGTCTGCAGAGTTGGTGCGTGGTTGTTTATTGTGATTTCACCAAGTTTTTTCGCATTTTAAATATGAATAAAAGTAGAAGTTTAAACGTAAATAAACGCTCGATTAAATAATAGATGCATGTACGCGTGAAAGTATTCAATCGCCCAGGAGACGTGTAATGGAGAGAGCGACGTGCACGCCCTTGTGCTTTCTGCTTGCTAGTGATTGCTGCCATCAAGTGGCACATGGAAAACGCTGAGCTGTGTTGTAACAGTTTGTAAAAGAAATATATATAGTTTGTGTGCATTTTATAAAAAAAGTAAAAATAAAAATATAAATATATATTTGGCCCATAACACTTGTATTGACTATTTTTACATAGAAATGTGTATTTTTATTGTTTTTTTATTTTTATAACTAATAGAGTGACACTGTGTGTAGATATAGATTCCTTTAGGTGTAAGCTTTCAGTAGAGCCCTCATTGATATCTGTGGGTTGAAGCATTCAAAAGTTATTACACTTTTCCATACGGTCCAAAATGTGGATAATGGTCCCTCTAAAAAGCACCTGGACATGCCCACATAAAAACTGGTGTAAAAATGTCATTTTGACTGGTATTCTTTTCAAATTTGAAATGTGAGTAGTCAACAAGTTATTCTGTTGGTACATAGTGTGTTTCTGTCCCCACCTACCTACTGCAGCTTTATTTTCCTTTATTTTCACAAAAAACTTGGCGAGAACAAAAAATGCGTTTTTGTGAGTTCTAATGTGCATAACTTTTGATCAGTCACACCTACAGTGATTCTGACTAGTAAGGGTGAAACTAGAGAATGTTACCTTTACAAAGAGACCCAACATGTGTTTATACTCCAGATAGTTCAATAACAGCAATGATTCTAATTTGGAGAGGTCGAATTACAAGCGATTTAGCAAAAATGACCCCGAATGATAAGGGTTAATGACTGTGATGAAATAATGAGAGAAGTTCAGATACGTTGTAACGTTTGGTTTCCCTTTCCTTGCCAGCTTTAACCTCAGCTGTACAGACTGCCATCCCCACTAGGAGCCCCTCTAGTTATCAGTCCAGGGGTCTAATCGTGTCTTTAGACTGACAGTTCCACACTTAGACTACATCTCCAGGTTTAATGTTGGCCCTCCAGTTTGCCACGTACCACATGACTACAGAGTAGAGTTGTATGTTTCCTCCATTTGTCCCTAAAGCCATTGCCAAACACTGCACTTGTCTCCAGTGTCCCTTGTCCACATCTTTTGTATTGAAGTCACCAGGAGGAGCTTTAAGCATGACAGCCATTTGGGTGGCTGTGGGTCCTCTAGGTCATCAGGGTCTAGCATTCATACAAGCCATCACTTCAGCCATGAAACTCAGGAGATACTCATGAGTGAGTCTTACTGTCGCTGATTGTAAAAATGTGCAGTCAGGTGTCCTCCGGGTCACATCTATCATTCATTCATACACCCCTGCCTTGTGTGAAGAATGTGAAGGGTTGAAGTCCAGGACAGTCTCGCTCAGAGTGATATCTTTCACCAAAGTCAATGTTAAGGTCTGATGTCATTTATAACTCTTTGAACGCTCCAATAAACAGAGTGGATGATGTTAACTGAGCCTCTAACAGAGATGAGCCATCTGAAGGCACTGATGAAACATGAAGTGTCCGTGGATTCGACCAGCACTACATGGACCACCCTGATACTCACACAGGTGAATCTGACTGCCCTCTGTTACCGGTTTGACGTGAGTCAGAAGTTCAAGGACTGAACACATCAAACTCTACATTAGTAAAGGGAGGTTCTATCCTTACTGCTGGTAAGTCAGCCATCTTCTGAGTGTGAAATACAAAACAAAGATTCCTGCCAATGACACATTAAATATGGCTCTGCTTATAACTGTTTTTACACCAACAACACACAGAGCTCCTCCATGAAGAGACGTCCTTGATGTTCAGTCTGCTCGTGGTAATGGCACTAACCAAGAAACAACGTGAAGACTTCCAGGGATTAACAGAGGGGCTTCCTCTTTGAGAGAAAGTTAAACTTCACTAACACGACTTCCAAGTCTGCAGAATTCTGGGAAAAAGACTTGTAGACAGACGAAAGAAAGTGATGACAAGAGCAACGTGTGCAGACAATAAGGAACGTCCCAAGATCCAAAGCAGACCACCTCATCTGTTAAACATTGTAGAGGGTGGTGTTATGGCTTGGGCATGTATGTAGGTCCTGGCACACTCCTCTTCATCGATGAAGGAACTGCTGACAACAGCAACACAATGAATTCTGAGGTGTGTAGAAACATCTGATCTGCTCAAAGTCCAGTAAAAGCCTCCTAACTTGCTGGATGGCACTTCATCCTACCACACAGTAATGACCCCAAACAGACTGCTGAGGCAACACAGGAGTTTCAAAGCTAAAGAATAGAAAATTCTTGAATGTCCAAGCCAGTCACCTGATTTAAATCTAATTGAGCAGGACTTCCATATGATGAAGAGAAAAACATAAAGGGGACAAGCAGGAGCTGAAGATGGCCGAGCATCACCAGAGAAGATCCTCAGCACCTGGTAATGTTTGTGAATCGTAGACTTCAAGCAGTCACTGCATGTAAGGGATATGTGACAAAGTCCTAAACATGATGGCTTTAATGCAGGAGTTCCAGCCTTCTTCATGCCAAGGTCCCCTTAGGCTGAGGACTCGCTACTTATCACCATCCAATAAAGAACATACCCACGTGTCTGTAATAAACTGCTATACAGACCTGTTGAGTGCAGGTAACTCAACTCTATAAAACAAAGCACTTTCACTATGAAACAAATAGACAAAATAAAATATAAAACTCACCCCAGGCCTAGTGAGACATTTGGATTGGATGTTCTTGCACAGTTTGCCCACTCTGAGTTGCAGCTGGCTTAGTGCAAATCTCAAATCATTTCCCACATGTAGCTGTGCTCTGTTTTGGTTTTCAGTTCATTCAATGCAGAACGGCCTGCTTCACTCAGGTATGTTGTTCTAAATGCTAAGAGGCATCAGACGGCTTTTTCGCTCAACACTGCGTATTTGCTTCTGGAGATTGCTCCAAGATTCTGATAGGGGAATGGCTGAGGATTACATTTTTAAACTTCACCTCAAATCAAGACAATCCTCTTCAGTTCAGGACTCAAATGGATTTCTTATTTAGTTTAAATGAAGATTGTCCAGCTCTGGGATACAGTCACTGAAGTATTCCTTCAGGTGGGTCAGATGTGACGATATGATAGGTAGGACCACTGTAGGTCTGCAGGCACATTGGATGTTCCTGGCACCTGGTGAAGGATCGGGAACATTACAGTATTTGCTTTGTTTAGCTTTTTCTCCCAAAATCCATTTTTTTTGTATAAATGCACAAACTTTATCTTGCAAATGAAGTATGCTGAGATCACGGCCCTGCATGCTCTGATTCAAGCTATTTCAAAGTTGAAATTTGTCGGCCAAATACGCAAACTTCAGATCCCACAAGTGGTTGTCAAAACAGTTAGCAAACTGGGAGATCTCAGAGAAAGAAATTCACGCAGCTCTCTGAGATCAAACATTTGTTGTAAAACTGCCCTGTGAGACAGCCAGCGGACCACCAAATGCAGCAGAAGGCTTTCAAGACTCTCACTGCACTGTCTGACAAACAGCCTGTCTGTGTTTAAGGGGCCGTGCTTTCATACTATTTACAACACAATAAAATACAATTTATTTTTATATAGCCCAATATCACGCAAGAAGTGCCACAATGGGCTTTAACAGGTGTCTTGACAGCCCCCAGCCTTGACTCTCTAAAAGACAAAGAAAAATCTCCCAAAAAACCCTTGTAGGGAAAAAAATGGAAGAATCTTTGGGAAAGGCAGTTCAAAGAGAGACCCCTTTACAGGTAGACTGGGCGTGCAATGGGTGTCAAAGAAAAGGGGGTCAATACAATACAATACAATACAATACACAGAACAGAACAAATCCTTAATACAGTATAAAAATACAAATTTTAGAAGTACCGAGGAGAAAAACAGTAGATGATATCCCATAATATGATTTGGATTTTTTTAGAGTCCTGGAGACCTCATCCATCAAGCTGCCTCCCCCATTTGTCCATTTCACAGCTGAGTCAGTGCTAATCCAATGACAGGACCCCTCTATCCCACGATTCCTGCGATCCTCCATCAGGGATGACTTTACCATAGGCAGACAAAGCAGCTTGACAGGTGAGCTGTGGCACTGAGTGGCACATTTGAGTACCAAGAAGAGAAACAGAACAGGTGAGGGTTAGTATCAAATTCTAACTATCATGTTACTTATGTTTTAGTGCTAATGACTAACTACAGAGATGCAGTCTGTACAGTTAATCAGCAGCTCTAGTCAGGGTGTGCTAAACTGAAGTAGCGAGTCTTCAGCCGGGATTTAAAGGCTGAGACCAAAGGAGCATCTCTTATAGAAGCAGGCAGACCAGTCCACAGTTTAGGGGCCCTGTAACTAAAAGCTTGACCTCCTGCTGTTATTTTATTAATCCTTGGAATCCTAAACAGACTGGCATCTTGAGATCTTAATGTGTGCTCAGGTTTGTAAGTCGTGATAAGTCCAGACAAGTAAGTCGGACCTTGGCCATTTAATGCTTTATATGGTAAAAGGAGGATTTTGAAATCTGCCCTAAACTTAACCGGGAGCCAGTGTAAGGATTTAAGAACGGGAGTTATGTGTTTGTATTTTCTTGTTCTTGTAATAATTCTTGCAGCAGCATTTTGGATTAACTGGAGGCTGTATAGAGAACAGTTTGAACATCCAGTGAACACTGCATTGCAGTAGTCAATCCTATGTCACACACGTGCGCATGGGAGGCAGCTGAAGGGCTTGAGTAAGGACAGTTCCAAGTCATACCAGGATGTGGCAGAGTGCACTGACTCTTTTCTTCCTTGCCTGCAGACCATTCACAGGAGATTCCACCTGGTCCTCTTGATGTCACTTCCAGGATCGTGCCAATGGAAGGAAACCTTGCCAGCTCCGCCCCTGTGATGTCACGTCCGGGCTCGCACCAATGACAGAAGTCCTCCATGAGCCCGACCCCTTTGACTTCACTTCCTGTCTTCCCCTTTAAAAGCCTCCACCTTTTCCCTATTCCCTCAGTTCTGTATTGGACTCGTTTTGAGCACAGCAGTGCTATCATTTAAAAGACGCTTTGCAGCCAGGAAACCAAATTATACGGGTGGCTGCCCCAAACCTTGCTATGACTCTTTATGAGTTTTGTGACACCTACTAGATTTAAATGCAGGAATTAATTCTCACAATCCTGCTTATTTAGAAAACGACTTAATTTCCTAACATTTTAAAGATGGAAACCTGATTTGGACAACTTTGTAATGTGTGCTTTAAATGACAATGATTTAAATGATTTGAAAGCATTTACAACTTTAACAAGATCTTGAAGCACTTGTTGCAATTCGCCCTCCATTCCTTTGTGACACGTGCTTCTCTGTGGCATTATGCAGTGTGTATCCTTGACATTTGGAGCTCTGGCCTTTATTAACATGATGACTCTGCTGTGCTTGCCTGACATGGCAGTGGTGCCATCTGTACAGACGCCCACACAATAAGACCAGTCAATGAAATTTGGCTGCATGAACGCATCAAAGATTTGATAAAATGTCCTGAGCTGTTGTCCTCCCCTGAATTTCTTTGCAGAATAAAAACTCCTCAACAAACCCTCCATCTCCAGTAAATCTGACGTCTGCACTGTGTTAGCTATATCTGTGTGTTTATCCAACTGCAACTCAAACTGTTCAGTAGCTGCTTTTCACCTGTTCCAGTTATTAGTCTGTTACCTGGTCAGCCATGTCAGATGTCCATCTACACACAGTGCTGTCTGACAAAGTGTCAATTTAACGGGCAGCTTCCTCTCTAAGCAGTTCCCAAACGGTGTCTTTGGTCTTTGTGTGAGCTTTCTTTGCACGCAATACAATATGACACCAAAAGAGACGCCTTCAGTGTCCTCTGTGAAACTGTTGTTTGCCGTGTCAAAGTGCTCCCTTGTTTCACAAGCAGTGCTGCTTTCCTTAGGAAGACGTCAACGTGTTTCCCCACATCAGCAGGATGTTTCTGTTTTAGATGTCTTTTCAAATTAGACGGCTTTGACATTCGCTTGACTGAATTTCCTGACCAAGAGTATATTTGGGTAATCAAGTGTGTCTGTTTCCCTTACTCAGCACAAATCCAAATTCTATGTATGAACCTTCATGCTTTCTAGATTCAGATTCTGCTTTAGAATATGACTGACTCGTTTGATCAATTTAAACCAGAACTACAAGATGAGTTTTCTTTGGAATGTTTCCTTTTAAAAACAGTCCATCATTACGTATGTTTTAGTATTTGACGCACTGTGTCTAGCTTACTGTGAACTGCTTTAACTCCACAATGCAACGTATGCAGTCAACGGAGACCTTCAACTAGCGCGAAGTGACGATGATCTGAGTGAAGTAGACGGTGAACCAGACAAATGCTTTATTACTTACAACATTTTAAATAATAAAATTGTATGATTTTATTTTCTCCATTTTGCCACCAACATAACCCTGCAGACCCCCAAGGGGCTGTTTACCACAGGTCAGGAACAACTGCTTTAATAGACCTGCCATTACTGTGTCCAAACATTAGGGTGCCACCCCTGAAATGGGGGGACCATGCAGAAAAAGTGTCATTTTAACATGGTGTGACCGAAATGTGTGCAAATCCTCTTAAAGGAAAGTCTGCAAAGTGTACTTTAATCACATTTGAATTGTCTGATTTGTAATTTTAAAGTGTGGAGCAGAGGGGGAAATCAAGGACATATTGTATGAGTCTTTGTCCCAAACATGGAGGGCACTGTCCTACTCTCCGCACATTACAGATGATATTATCTCTTGACTGGTTACGTTCTTCCATTCTTACAGCAATGCCAGCCCTAACAGCGGCCCTCACTTTTAGCAGACGCATTGAAGCTCTCAACTATGTGATGAAGGCTGGTAACAGCTCAGACTAAAGACCAGCTCAGACCAAAACGTTGTGACCCAAGAGACTGGCTGAGACAGTGACATTGAATATTGATAACTCAGATTTCTGTATCAGAGCCTCCACGTCAGTTAGCTCAAATGTTTCATGCTTTGTGATGTTCTGTTCTGCTTTTGCCAAGGAAGAAGGTCCTGTAAGTCAAGTTGTGTCCTTCAGATGACTAGCTGGGACTGCTCTTGTGACATCGTCAGCTGGGTTTAAGTCAGTAGCCATAGCACTGCTGTCAATGTATGGACATCTGAATACATAAAGCCCTGTTGCTGATATAAACATTGAATTTTCTTGTCTCTTTGTGAATGAAGCCCAATGCTATCTTGCTGTCCATGTACAATTCAGTCTCCTCAAATTCAACATCCATTTGTGATGAGATAAGCTCTGCCATTTCTAGCACTAATATTGCAGCACTCAGCTCTTGTGTTGGTACAGAGAGTTCATAATGTGGAGCCAGATTTGCTTTTCCTGTAACAAACCCAATATCGCACTGTCCTTTAAGGTTCATGGTTTTCATAAAAACTAAGCCACTATTGAATTAACAGAGGCTATACAGATGATACGGAGTCCCCTAATCTTTATTTCTTCTTGGGGAATAAAGGAATATGGACGTGGGACTTGGAGGTCAGACAGAGCTTACAGAGAGTTTCTTCACCCATCCCACATATTTTTTTCTGGAGATAGCAGGAAAACACAATCACTTGTCTCTTGAAACTTTGAGGGTCAAATAAACGATTAATGGGAGGCAAAACACCTGAGCGAGTCAAGGGTTCTCTTCTGATTTACTTCAAATGCAAAGGTGTGAGAATTCAAATTCCAAAGCAGGCCAGGACGGACACTCATGAGGACTTATGCCTCCTCCAGACCACGAGGCGACGCCCTGGTGGCTTTGGGAACCACGCAGTACAGAGCTTTGAAGCTCAACCCTGTAGGGGCCCGTGGTCACCACCAGGGGACGCCCCGTTGCCTTTGGTGCCCTGGCCCTCAGCACTTAAGCCACACCTGGAAGTGCTGGGGGGAAGAAGACCAGGGACTCCCAGAGTGGTTCCGGGTACACAGCCGACACTTCCACCACACTGGGGAGTGTCGGCGGAAGATTGTCGGGAGGCACCTGGAGCACATCCAGGTGACTATAAAAGGGGCCGCCTCCCTCCATGGCTGGAGTCGGGTGGAAGAGAACAGCGCTCAGGAGGAGAGGAGTGGAGGCGGTCAGAAAAAAGGAGGCATTGGATAGAAGGCCTGGGGCCTCATGTATAACGCCATGCGTAGAACTCGCACTATAACATGGCGTAAGCACAAAAGCCGAAATGTGCTTACGCACAGAAAAATCCAGATGCAGGAATCTGTGTACTCCAACTTCCACGTTCTTCCGCTACATAAATCCTGATCAGCGTGAAAAGTAACGCTCGTGCACGCGCTTTATGTAACGCCCCAAATCCTCCCAGAATTACGCCTATTTGAATATGCAAATCAATATAAATCACCCTTAAGCTCAGCCTTCTGTGAAAAGACAATGGGAAAAGCATGGGGAAAATATAAGAATTTCAGTGAATACCAAGTGGAGGCAAAGGAAAAACATACTATTTGTTCAAATAAACCGTAGTATAATCAACAAAAGGAAGTTGATCGAGTGGCATAGCGTGTTGGAGAAACTTGAAAGCTCACATTCACAAAATCGCACAGTGCCGGAAATAAAAAGAAGTCACATATCAAAGTCGCCGTGAAAAGAAGAGTTGTAGCCCACTGTCTGAGTGTCATATGAAAGTTTATTAGGGTACAGAGAAAAAAGGCACACGGTGGGGAAAAGCACGAAATGTCAACTTCAATCTCGACATTTCCACTTTAATCACGTAGTTTATTTTGTCATTAAAGTAGAACATCATAAACGTCATCTTAAAATCATTTAACCAGTTTCTCAAATCCCATCGTAATTAAAGAAGCACGTTAAATGCTTTGTTTTGTATTTGATCTTCTATGTGCTCTATGTGTGTGAATCACTACTTGCTTCTTAAACCGGCTCTCTTCCTCCAACTGGACACAGAGTCCATTACATTTGTGATATTACAGTTCTCTGAATAACTAAAATACTGAGATGTATACGTGATATCATTTTCATGATGATAGGAGTTAAAGCACGTTATTAAACATGTGTTTCACGACACAGTGATTGTGCGCACCTTCGATGAAATAATTTATTGCAGCAGTACAATCAGGGGGGCTCTAGGCTTGTGGTGGCACTGGGCAGAGGAAGAATCGCTGGCTCCTTCGCCCGCCAATGTCAGTAAGGTAGCTTATGCACGGTGGATGGCCACGTCCGTTGCAGACACTGCATAGCCGCCGTGCTCATGACACAAGCATTTAACTTTTGCGAAATTTGTCGCTGTGTCGTTATTTTCTCTTTCTGTTTTATATTCAATATATATTGGCGTAGCCGCCACTGCAGTCCTTGCTTTTCTTTCCCCAAATAACCAATCACAGATTCTTCAAAACGTTTAAGGAACATTGAAATATCGTCGTAGTACATGTTTAATTATTCTATCCTTCACGACACTCCCAGTGAAGAATATAGATTATTTAAATGAAGTTAAAGTTTTATCTGTATAATTTAATAAACATATTTTGCTGCATTTTATCTTAAAAAGGTATTGTTTTCATATGTAAATGCGTGCTTTATAAAGAGGCTCATGTTGTGTGATATTATAACTGTTGTGCAAGTTTACTGTGGCGTGATTGTACTTATAAGTCCTAACAGTTCTACAAGGAGCAATTGATTAAGTGAGTTTATAGTTCTTGGGATGAAACTGTTTCTGAACCGCGAGGTCTGTACAGGAAAGGCTTTGAAACGTTTAGCAGTGGCTGAGACAGCGTGGTCTTGATGCTGTATACCGATAATTCTCTTTCCGATCAGCTGCTGCTGTGATTCACACTCAGATACAGTGATATAAATACTCCGAGTGGTGCAGTGAGAGAAATATGGAAAAAGATGATCCGCTGTGGCAACTCCTAACGGGAGCAGCTGAAAGAAGAAGAAGAAGAAGAAGAAGAAGTGAGAGTAACAACGCTAAAGCAGTTATGGTATTTGAAATACTATGGCTGTTCCCTGGACCATTATATTGTTACAAGTTAATTACAATCAGATGCATTACACTAATAAACAATATGCGGTTAGTTTCAGTGTATTTATAAAGCCGCGTCATGAAAATAATGAGTAATCACACAAGAACAGTAGCACTGCTTTGACGCTGGGTGCCGCCAGTCTGCAAAACCGAGAGGAGAACTTGAGTACAACAAGGTATTAGGTACCGTGGAAATATGCGTGGCTTAACGCCAAGTGTAGGTTTTATACATCGTGATTTGTATGTGGAAAAGTTCTTACGCAACATTTCTGTGTGTACGCACCGTTTATACATGAGGCCCCTGGACTTTGGGGTTTTTGGGGTTGTGTGTCTCACTTGTACATATTAGTAGTGTAAATAAACGTGTGGTGGTGATTTTAAACATGTCTGCCTGTGTGTGTCCGGGCCATATTCCATACTGCATATGGTTAGAAGTCATTTTGTACAACCTAAGATTTGAATAAGCAGGCAGGTCTTGTGTTCTTTTTGCGAACTGACAGCGGCTTCACCAGAGGGGCAAGGATTTGAGACCATCGTCTGTGTAAAAATCTCCCTCTACCAAGTTCTTAATGTCTTTTATATACTGCACTTCACCTTCCTGAGCACACCACTTGAGTCTGTAAATGGCAGTTGCAGGAGAACGGTTGTTTCCTTCATTTGATATTCAAGTAGGTCTTTAGAGAGATCACAGATAGGCAGAAAGCCAATGGAGACTTCATGAAGTAGACAGAGAGAAGAAATCAAACTCCAACTGAGGAGCTGTGAAGTCCACCATGTCATCATCCACCTGTCAGAACTTCCTGGGCCTACTGGTGAAGTTGTGTTGTGTAAGTCAGTTTGTAGAAAAGTTTTATCTAAACAAAGAAATTGAAATTGCCATTTACAGTCTCCTCAGAACTGATGATTAACAAAATGAAAAGTAAAATAAAAATGAAACAAAAAATGCAGAAATTTATAAAACTAATATAAAATCTGATGTGAGTGTCATATTGAAGTCACAGAGCCCCTCTTGAGCTGGTGGTGCCGTCGCCTCACATCTCCTCTCTCAGGTGCCTCAGCCACTGTCTGCGTACTCTTACGTATTCTCCTCATGTCCATCTCCAAGTTCCCTTCAGCTTCTTCTCAAAGACCTTCAGCTCCAACCGGACCCCTGACCAGTGAGTGACATCATCTTGTGATGGGTTACCATCCTTGGTTTGTATTTTCCTGCATTGAGCCCACTGCTGTTGGTAGAGACTGCAATATCTTGAAAATCTGAAATGGAAAAAAAGGTCCAAAATGAATGGATAGGTGATAAGCAAACTAAAAGAAATAAAACTGTTGTGGTATTGGGCTGTATAGCACTTGAACCAGCACAGACTTACACAGAGGCACATGTCAAAGGAATAGAAATCTTTTATTTTTCTTCAGCCATGGTGCACGCCTTCCCGTGTCCCACAGGCCCAAAACACTTTTAGTCACAGACCACATTATTCCTCTGGCACCACCAACACTCCTTCCAGGCAACCTCGTCCTCTTCCTCCCGATTCTGGCCCTGAGTGGTGGTTGCTGGCTCCTTTATGGCCCACCTTGAAGTGATCCTGGTGCTTGCTCACCTGTTCCCAATCGCACTCCCAGGTGGGGCCGGTGATTAGACCAGCTGGGCTTAACGATCTCGGCCACGCCCCTAGTGGCCATCCCAGGTCCCCACAGAATTGGGGAGAACTCCATCTCCCATGAAACCCTGAGGGAAACTGAGGCATCATCGTCAACCAGGGAGGTTGCCACCAAGCGTCCCGGGGAGGTACTGAGGAGTCCATGGCTGCTCCCCGGAACATAAGCAAAAGGGGCGTCCTGGCCGGGCAGGGAACCTTTTGGCCCGCCATAAATGTATAAAGAGATAAGCGGGTTAGGAGGGGTTGATGGAGGGCTGGAGACAGGAGTCAATACAATAAACTGATTTAAAAGTAAAACTCTAAGACCACCAGAGGGTGTCATGTGCACAGTAAGGACACATGTTTCCCTGTACAATGAAATTCTTTCTTTGCTGTCCACACCAACTTTTTATTTTTTAGAAAGGGGATGATGATCGTAGTCTTAAAGCAGGGACGGAATGATGTGCTGACTGAGGAACGGTTGAAGATGGAGCAGAGAACATCAGCCAGCTCATTGGCACATGCTGTGAGAGCCCACCCAGGGATGTTGTCTGGTTCTGCTTCCTTATGGAGGTTGATCATCTTTAGTGCTTTGTGTACCTGAACTAAAGAGACCGTTGGGTTGGGTGGTCTGGGTGTGTGTGTGTGTGTGTGTCTCCACTCTGTGCTGTTGCTGGACGTCTCAAAGCAGGTGTAGAAAGTGTTGAGATCATCCAGCAGACTGTCTGTGGAGCTGATTGTGCTGGTGGAGGTCCTGTAGGCCCTGCCACATATGTCCAGAGTCAGCAGTAGAATTGAAGCCCTCCAGCTTCTCTCTGTACTGACTCTTGGTTGCTGTGATGGCTTTTCTTAGTCCGTACTTCACAGCTTTGTACTCCATCTCAGTGCCTGATCTAAATGCAAGAGAGCGGACACACCATGTGGCGCACCTGACTGTTTATCTAGGACTTCTGGTTGGGGAACTTCCTGACTGGTATTGGGGCATGATGTTGTCAATACAGTTGCTAATGTACCCAGTCACATACTCAGGATAGTCCTGTATGCCGATAAAGTTGGCATGAAACACTAAACACATCCCAGTCTGTCTGAGTTAACAGTTCTGCTCAGTCTCTGGGGTCCAAAGTTTAACTTGCTTCATGATAAGGTTTGTTTGTCTAAGCCTTTGTCTGTAGGCGAGTACAGGAACAGAGACATGGTCTGATTGTCTGAAGTGGTGGTCAGGGTGCAGCCCTGTAAAGCATCATCCAGTGTGTTCTTCTCACGGGTGGGATTGTTCACGTGTTGGTGGTATTTAGGAAGTACACTCAGTAAATTATGCTGATTAAAGTCACCAGCTGCGATAAAAACAGCATCGTGATGAGCCGTCTCTAAGGCGCTGATGACATTATGGAGTTTGCCGAGCGTTGCCGTGGAGTTAGCTCACGATGGGATGTTAACAGCGGCCAGAAACACAGCAGTGAATTCCCTCGGTAGATAACAGGGTCGACATTTCAGCAGTCAACACTCCCCATCTTGTGAGCAGTGCTTATAAACAGTCTGTACGTCTCCACACCACGAGTTGTTAATAAACACACACACACACACCTTTAGCCTTACCGGAGGCTGCCTGCGATCTTCTCGGTGCACGGAGTGTCTGTAGCTGAATGGTGCATTCTGGGACTTTGTCCAAAAGCCAGGACTCGGTGAACATTAGAGGACAGCACTCTCTTATGTCCCGCTGTGCTGTAATCCTGGCTCTTAGCTCATCCAGTTTGTTTTCCAGAGACCACACGTTGGCTAGCAAGAGGCTGGGTAGCGGTGGTCAGCTAGCGTGGGCTTTCAGCCTAGTGTGGAGCCCTCCAATCTTACTCGCTTGTGTCACCGTCTCTAGAGCACTCTCCTAGGGTCAGCTTGGTCACTTGAGCTCAGTGCTACGGGGTCTTCCTGGGTATGGTTGGGGTGTTGGCTGGGAGCGAACAATGAATTGCAGCTCAGATGGTATAAAACGGGTAAATTCCAGGGGACTGTGTGAGTTAGCAATGTCCAGCAATGTCTGTCTGCGGTATGAAGTGCAAAGCATTTATAGTGCACTGTAGAGAAGGCGAAAAACAAAATAAAAAACGGCATGGAGTGGAGCGAACAAACACGTCTGGCACGGAGGGCACCATGTTGATCAAAAAAAAGATTAGCTGATCTCCATTGACTCTACTGAGTGTTAAACGGCCATCACAACGCGTCAGTCAGATGTGTTATCAGAAAAGGAGCATCTCGTCCAGAATGGAGAATTGAAACACTTTGTCATACAAATCAGAGGAGTGAATACCAAGAAACAGCGAGGATTTCATCCTGTGTCATTTGGCGATCAAGTGGTGATGTCTGACTTATCAGTGAAATTAGATTTCTGAAGTGATTATATTAAAAAGAGCAAAAAATATAAAGAAAATACTGCAATGGAGAATAATAATACCATTAAAGTGAAAGATATTCTGTGTTACATAGTGTCTACACACATCTAAACCTATTAATACAGATAGTTTAAGAAAACAGAAAGTCAATAAGCAAATGAAAATCTACTGACATATACAGTATGTGGTCACATATGCAATTTAAATAAAAACTTTTCTAACAATTGTTAATTATTTCTCCAGTTTTTTTAAACATGTTACCAGTTATATGGTAGCAGTTATATGCATAGGGTTTATGTCAAAATGATTTATGATCCTTAAGCCCGCCCCTTTGGACTTTGGACCGGAAGCCCGCCCGTCGTCCCCTAACGACGTCATACACGGAAGTCCGCCCCTGATGACGCAAGTCCGGGAAGTCCGGCCCTCCATGTTACCTAGCCCCGCCCCCAGGCACCTCATTGGTTCAGGAAACTGTCAAGGGCCTTTTGATGGATGTCTGTCCCTCGTTGAACCCGCCCCGGCACCTGATTGGTTCAGGAAACTGTCTAGGGCCTTTTGATGGATGTCTGACCCCTGTTTGAACTCGCCCCATAACCCCATCCAACCCGAACACCCCCACCACCCACCTCTGTTACAGACCTGTTGGTGGCCCACTTCTCTCAAAGACACACGCATAGCGTTTCAAGGGGCAGAGCTGCCTGCCTCTACGGTTTGGGTAAGAACTCCTGTATCTATCTATTATTTAAAATAATCTATGACTTTAAAGATCTAAACCTTAGTTTAGCACTTGTAAACCGTTTTTTATTTTATCTAAGTCAAGCCCCCAGACATTCTCTGCACTGACAAGCTGTCCCTTCACTCTCTACACAGTTGACGTGTGAGAGCTGAGAGCTGAGACAGCCTCTGCGTGCACCCCCGAGATGCCCCTGGGTCAAAGCTCCAAGCGTACACGCAGTCAAGTTCGAAAGACGAGTTGCCGGCTCTCTGTCTACACAGCCGAGTACCTGAGTCTGTAAAAAGCTGACAGCCTCTGAGCTCCTGCGAGCAGGCTATAGCTGTAAAAAAAACCCTCCTGCTGCGTTCTGCGCAAGCATCCTTATCAGCAGCTGGGCATAGCAGCAAAGAGTACAGTTCAGCCACAGGCCGGAAACTGGACGGCCTCTGTGTAGACAGAGAGAGCCGGACAGCCCCTGCACGACCCCGCGAGCAGGCACCCGTCTATAGCTGTAAACTGTATGAGCCGGGAGCTCCTCTGATAGAAACACCCCCACCCCCTGCTGTGTTCTGCGAGCGCATGCTTGTCAACCCCCACCCTAAACCGGAATGGGAGCGCGCATCAAGCTCACACGTTCGCGCAGCTGCTCAGTCCGGGAGAACAAGTTATGTGTGTAACTTTTAAAGTTAAATGATTAAAAATCACCCACACAGTTAAATAATAGGCAACAGGGACCTTTTAAAGAACGTTTGAGACGTCTTAAAATCTAGCCTCGGATGTATATTTTGTATATCTTAAAAATCCTGTTCCATCCATTACCTCCCATTTTAAATAATCAGCTGCCCCTAAGGAAACACATTTAGAAAACTATTCACCGTGCTTTCGCAAAGTTAGAATTGTACTCAGATAATCCCAGAGTGAACGGAACACAAATATTTACCAGAACGGGATTCGAAATCACGCTGGCATTTGTCCCTCGGATCTTAAAGCCAAAGCCTTAAACAGATCGGACCTCCGGGGATACAGAAATGCGCTTCACAGCACAGAGACGGCAGAGTAGGGAGGAAAGGAGGGGCGCGAATCACAGCACCTAGGCAACAGTTTGCGTCCGATGTGAAAAAATTGCCATACCTTGAGGAATGCAACTTGTAAAACAAAAGATGTTTTTTGGAGCAACGAGCAATGCTTGTGTCCAGTTCAAATGATTGGCAAACATTTGCTATCATAAAGCACTTCCAAAATGGCACTCTTTTCTCAATAAAAGAGAGGATTCAGTAATCAAACCCATATTTCCGTTTGCCCTGAGAACAACAAGATGAATTTCAGCCATGACGGTGCGTTTCCACGAACTTCTTAATGATTTCTACTTTTAACGACTAGAACTAAATGAAAAATAATTATCGTTCATACAGGAATCCCTGCAGAAACCGGGCCGTCTCTGAATCAAGGTAAGTCCCTTTCATGATTCTTATAAGCGTTGAACGAGCATGTTTTTAAAAATGGAGGTTTGAATCCTTTTTTTTGTTTTTAGAAGATTATATCCCCGTAGAGTCTCCAATTTATTATACTGTTTCAGGTAAGACCCTTTTAAAAAATGCTTTAGGCTTGCAAGGTGTATGTCTAGGCGGTGTGTGCACGCGAGTTTGAGCACGCGCATTGTGCTTGTGTGCGCGATCTAGGGCTCGCGCTTGTTTCCGAAGCTTTCATTCATTTCGTAAATGTATTTATTTTAATACCTTCTAGATTTCCAAAGTCCGGGCGACTTGTAAACGTCTCCAGTGTATTGTTCATGTGTAAATGAATAGGATTAAGAACTAGGGTGTCTGTTTTGATAAAGTTTTTATCTTGGTGTAGGGATTGAGGTTTCAGGTAGTTACAAAATAACCTATTTAGTTCGAGATTCTGTTTAACTAACGTAAAATAGATTTTTTATGGACAAGCATCTAGCAGAATAGAGTTTGCAGGGTGATAATGCATGAGCTGTGGTTGCATGTGTGAATGGATTGATTTAAAGAGAGAGCATGCATGTTTTTTAATGAACCGAGACAAACCTTGGAAGCTTAGGACTTTTTGTTTTGTTTTAGAAGTTAGTCCTTTACACAGTGAAGACGTTTCTCAAAGGGCTTCCTCAGGGCTGAACAATCGCAGTAAGTTTCATTTCAGTTTATCGAAGGCATACAATGTGAAATGAGGCCTTTTACTAAAAAGTTCATACGTTTTATTTACAGACCCCAGTCCCCCAGGTATTTTAACGCAAGTGCTGGACGGTTCAGAAAATCTAAACCTGTATCGTAACTGGCAAAATCTACAAACCCCTCCTCTCTCTGAGATCGGTGTCCAGTATTCTCCAGCACCCTCTTTTTCTAACAGGTGGTCGCCTTTTTCGGCGCCGCTTCACTCTGAACACAGATATCGGCCTATAAACCGTTATTCCCTCCGTCCTGAACACCAACGGAGACATCAACAAAGACTGGAGCGGCTGACAGCGACTTCACTAATTACTGGTGGACTTTGTAGAACTGGAGGCTCCTGTGTACAACTTCACACCCGAAATGTGTTTAGACTTGATGTATAGTAATGCCTTTTACATCCATCTAACCCGTAAATAAAGGAGCGCTTTATATTATTTCTTATGAAAATAATATTTTTGAAAAATATTATATTCAGTGTTCATAATTGCATATTATATTCTGTGTTTATAATTGAGATTATATTCTGTGTTCATAATTGAGTATTATATTCTGTGTTCATAATTGCATATTACATCCTGTGTTCATAATTGCGTATTATATTCTGTGTTCCTAATTGTAGCCTTTGATTAAATTTAGGTCATGCCTGAAAACAGCTCTAGCGGAAGCAGTGACAGTAGTGGCAGCAAGTGTGAACATCCTGAAGGGCGTAAAGGTAGGAAAAGACCGTCCAGTGAAAACCTGAGACTATTAAAAGAGATGTCTGATAACTTAGAATATTCCATAAAGCCCCCTAAAATTCCCACTCCTCCACGATCTCCTCAAATTGTTCAATCACCACATCCGATGACACATCCGATTGACAATTTTGATCTCATTAATAATGCGCTCCAGGTTCTAAATTCTGATGAAACAGCCATAGTTAATGCTCTGCTGGAGCTTTTGAAGAATACCTCTTCTGAGGCGGAACATCTTCAGGTCCGGACCAACAACCTAAGACCCTAGATCCGAATGTAAAAACCCCACAACCTTCTACTTCAGGTACCTCTGGGGCAAGTAGTTCCTGCTTTGACATCACCCTGTCAGCGAAGCGTTAATACAACCTTCTACCTCGCAGCAGCACTCGCCTGCTGATGATTTAATGGGGTCGGATACTTCCGAAACAGACTCTCCACAGCCATCTACCTCGCATCAGCACACGCCTGCTGACGATTTAACAGGGTCGGATACTTCAAATCCTCAGACAGGCTCCAGAGTGACTAAGCCGTCCGGGGTAATCTCGAGTCTCAACTCTCCACAGCCCTCTACTTCACATATGGACAATCCTTCCTCTCCAGACCCGTCAGTAAACTCCCCGCAGCTGTCCACTTCTATAACGGAGCATCCAAAATTTAACAATATCGAGATTAGACACCGTTTCAACTTTTCTGAGGCCTACACACTCGATTCATTCGCCAAGGTTTTTAATCATACACCCTTCAACAAATATTAGACAGTTTTATGAGCACTTTGGATCCTAGGGATCTAGTGCAGTTAGAATTACAGGCTGAATCGCTCAACCCCAGTGTTTTTTCCCTAATCCCCGCCGGTATGCTTTCTGTGGAGGATTTTTTTAATGAAATTGAATTACTTCTCCAGAGTCACGCTACTATTTTAGCCAATTCCAGTCTGACGCTAATCGTTCAGGTAGTCAGGGTTCCATCTGGTGTCGGGGGTCCTAGGCGTAAAGCCCGTACCCTTTTCAACGATATAATCGTTCAAAAGAAATGGAAACACCTATGGATCTCCTTCAACCCAGATGATCAATGCTGTTTTGCCAGATGTTTACTGGCTGTATTAAACGCCAGATTCAGAAACAATCAGAAAATGTGTGAACAAGAGGCTCGTCGATTGCATGTTAGGGTCGGATTATCAACGGATCAGAAAGTAATATTTTCAGATATTGAAAAGTTTGAGAGTTTAATGGGAATTAAAATTATCGTCTGGTACCGTGAACCGAGCACTAGCACACTATTAAAATTTGAAGCGTCAGGGGCCAGAAATACAAAGATGGCTTACCTGTTTTGCATCACGAGCATTATTACGGTATTTTGAATCCTAAAGGCTTTCTGGGATTTGACTACATCTGCGAGTTTTGCTACACAGGGTATTCTAACCCTTCACGACATCGTTGTGAGCAGCACTGTGACGTCTGTTTATCTACAGACTGTCGCTGGGTTGACGGGGAGGCTTTTCGATGTTCCGAGTGCCAGCGTTTCTGTCGATTAAGGCTTTACTTCGAACTCCACAAAATGCCTAAATTTAATGAAAAGACGCGCAGATCTGAAAGTATTTGTGACGTCCATAAAGTCTGCCCCCTCTGCAAACTGAGATACACCTCGAAAGACAATTCAAAACCTCACACATGTTAAACCAAACACTGTCGCATTTGTAGAATGGTCCCGGAAAAATCGGATGAAAATCATCATGTTTTATTCAAAGTTTACCGCAAAGACCGCTCCAGGAAAAGTATGTGTTCTATGATTTTGAGTGCCGTCAAGATGACGGCATCCACGTTCCCAATTACATCCACTGCATGCATTGGAGCAGTCAATCGTAGAGTTGGGCCGGGGAGGACTGTGTCGCAAAGTTCATCCACAGATATCGATGTCCGAAATACCAAGAGTACACGTTCATAGCTCATAATTCTAAGGGGTATGACGGCTATTTCCTACTGAAATATCTCGTCGAGAGCGGGCAAACTCCAACGGTTACAGCTCAGGGTTGTAAACTAATTTGTTTTATAGAAAAAGATTATGATTTGAGATTTATTGACTCGTTGAGCTTCTTACCCATGAAATTGAGCGGGATGCCCAAGGCCCTGGGATTCCAGGCTCAAAAAGGATACTTTCCCCATTTCTTTAATACCATTGAAAATCAAAA
>NW_024380030.1:0-10000 GCF_016835505.1 Polypterus senegalus
GGACGTAAGTTTGAACTGTGATTCCAAGAGTCAACAAGTGTCTGCAATCTTCTTGAATACGAGTCCAAGGACCTGGGTTTGCGCAGGGATCATAGTCAGGGGCAGAGTTATGCTAGACATTATTATTCCAAAATGAAACATTGACTCGCCCCTATCACAAAGATAAGACAGTACAAACTAAAATGTACAAATACTAAGTGACAGAGGAGATTAAAAACGCCTTTAAGACCGGATCACCCCAAGCTCACCGCACACTACAACAGAACCTAAGTGTTCTGCGGTATATTATCAACTAAATGGTCATCTATGTAGGCAGTTCCACAGGATGGCAAAGAGTTGGGGAAAACATTATTTAACATCTGCTAGTATGAGGCTGATTAACATTAGCCAGTTATTGTTAGAATCTTATCTGGCACTAAAAGTCAGGGCTGTGTTCCTCCTGATTCAGGAAGAGCATTAAATATTGGAGTTTAGAATATGAACTAGACTGATAAGGACATTTGTGCCAAAATTAATAAATAAAGTAAATAACCACATGAAAAAGTGGAGTGATTACAATATGAAAACTGCGTGATGTATCAAAACATTTGAAATAAATAATAAGCTTTTTTGACATGCGCAGTCCGGAATAGTCTGAATGTGTCTTAACTCTTTGAGGGCTGAATATTTTTTCCATAAAACTGTTTTCTGAAAAGCACAAATAGCAGTGGTTTCACACATAAGTCAACGGAAAACGTCTGTTGCTATGTGCTGTGCCTGCTGTTGGCGTATGTTCGGCATCTCCGGCAGCAGCGGCTGCGCAGGGGGCACCTCGATGGTCAGCAGGAATTCATGGTGGTCCAGCTGCCTGGCTGTTTTCACACAGCAGGTGGGCGGCGATGGGAGTTGCAGCATGACGCAATCTGGTTTGTACCTCTTGTCATCATAAGTGGTGGTCCTACCAGGCAAACGCTTCTGTAGGCGCATCAGCTACACGAAAATGTTCAGCACCACGATCAGCTGGGGACCGATCAGAGGAAGCTGGTACCTCACTTTTGTTTTTGATATCCATCTCCAGATCACTTGCATCAAACTCAAGATTCCGACAAGTCAGAGTCCTATTCAACGAAATTGCGTAAAAGGTCCATGGAGTAATTTGCTTTGTACGTTCACTTTGGTGTCTCGCCAGATGTTGGTGCCATTTTAGAGGTTGTTTACTCTTCGCTACTCACACACGGTAGGGAATCGAGGTTAAATCAACAAAGCTACGTAACTTTCCTTCTAGCAAAGAGAGTCGGAACAAAATGTAAGGGTGAGTTTTGTTGCCGTTTACAGCTGATTACCGTCCTCCACTCCTGAATTTTGACAAAAGTCGACATCAGCCCTGAAAGAGTTAAAGAGTTCATTTTTTAAATAAAACTTAAAAAGGCAAATTAAAAATATTAAATCTGAATAAAACACAGAAGTATCATTTAATGATATCAATTAGGGTTAAGTATTATCAAGCACCGGAATCTATTTATAAGGTTTATTTAATTTAGTTATAAACAAAATGATTGTTGGCATTTTGCTTTGAAATGAACAATAGTTTGATAGAGCTTTAAGAATTAGAATGCAAAGGCTGACAAAGAGTATCTCGGATGTCTGTTTTATTTTAACCTTTTGACAAGAAGCCCCTGGTCAGGGAAAAATATACCACCTATGTTGAAAATGAACAGTGCCGACATGCTAACTAAATAGATATAATCTAAGATATTTTAGAATATGACCCTAGGCACTAACCCCCATGATTCTGACCAACTAAGGGGTCTTCACTTCATTGTCCAACTTCCTGCGGGTGCTATGGATCTTGTAATGGAGACTGCAAAAGATTCTCTAATCTTTACTCTGTAATGGTCCATATGATGGAGATCTAGCGCCTGGGTCCGCAGGGTTAACCAGTCATAGGACATGATGTTCAAAATTCACCTAGGGTTTTTCTAATGAGATAGGACGAGTGCGGCGTGTGTTCTGTATTCACTATTCACAACGACTATAACCCCCAGACCTTAGATTTTTTTATGCCGAAGTACCTTTCACTGATCCGAATAAAAGACATCCATCAAACGGCTCTTGACAGTTTCCTTAACCAATCAGGCCAGTGGGGCGGGAGTCGCTTTTCAAAGAGTATAAAAAACGTTTTCAACGACGCACTATCCTCGACGGTGAAAGAAATTAGGGTTTAAAATCAATTGGTCCTTTATTGGTCATTTTCAAAAACAATCTAAAAATTCAGAGAGGTTTTACTAACCACTTCAAAACATTACAACTAAACAGCGTGATTAAAAGCCGACAAAACACATGTTATCTCACCGGAACATTCAGTTCAGACCCTTCATCTGATTTTCCAGTTCGTATACCTGGTAAAATCTTAAAGTTCCATCAAACTATTGTTCATTTCAAAGCAAAATGCCACCAATCATTTTGTTTATAACTAAATTAAATAAACCTTATAAATAGATCCCGGTGCTTGATAATGCTTAACCCTAATTGATATCATTAAATGATACTTCTGTGTTTTATTCAGATTTAATATTTTTAATTTGCCTTTTTAAGTTTTATTTAAAAATGAACTCTTTAAGACACATTCAGACTATTCCAGACTGCGCATGTCAAAAAAGCTTTGATGTTAAATAATGTTTTCCCCAACTCTTTGCCATCCTGTGGAACTGCCTACATAGATGACCATTTAGTTGATAATATATCGTAGAACACTTAGGTTCTGTTGTAGTGTGCGGTGGGCTTGGTGTGATCCGGTCTTAAGCTGTTTTTTAATCTCCTCTGTCACTTATTTGTAAGTATTTGTACATTTTAGTTTGTACTGTCTTATCTTTGTGATGGGGGCGAGTCAATGTTTCATTTTGGAATAATAATGTCTAGCGTAACTCTGCCCCTGACTATGATCCCTGAGCAAACCCAGGTCCTTGGACTCGTATTCAAGAAGATTGCAGACACTTGTTAACTCTTGGAATCACAGTTCAAACTTGCGTCCCTTGACCCTGAATGCTACTAAAGCCAAGGATGCTTTTTAACAAACAGAGGGGAAAAGCAGTTTTCAATAACAGCCGTCCTATGTCACCTGGACTACCTAAAAGAAAGAATAAAACCTCATAGTTTTAGTAAAATTATAATCCTTGTGCTAACGCCTATAATAGATATAATGTAACTATTCACTAAAAACATTTTCCATCCTGATTGGCCTAACGTGTCCAAAGCCTAATCATCAGACCTGTAGTGTACAGGTTCCTATAACCTCCTATAACCGTTTTTATTTTCAGGGGCTCATAACTGCTGTAAAATGGAAGGCTATTACCAAGCATTCACAGAATTTCTAAAACGCTGTATTATACAAAGACCCCTGAGTACCAAAGTGTTTATAACCTGTTGATGAAAATGCTGATTTAAAGTAAAGCCTGAACAAGATAACTGTTTTCTAATCATCATATAAAATGCTTAGTAAATAAAGAGAGACTAAATACAATTTATAACAAAAATGGAACACCGATGGACGGCTGAATAAACAAGGGAATCTAACTTAGCTTGAAATGCCGCAGAGTGTTTTACCAATAAAACCCTACAACAGTGGTTCTCAAACTCTGGGCGGACCACGCTAGGGGGCGCGAAGGTGTGAAAAAAAAGAAAACAAGAATCGAAAATATGAAAAATACATCTATTGAACCCAAAACAAACTTTAACTTAAACTACCTTCTGATACAGAAAAATAAATATAGAGATAGATATATGTCGATAAAAGTTAAGTAGGTATCATAACGTGTCATGAGAATAAAATGATTTATTTATGTATTTTTTTTTCATGATTAGCAGGCCAAAGAACTGGCCATTTGAGAAAAAATAATCGCACATTTGTGTTGTAAGCAGAATCTGAATGACTTGGGCCGGCAAGAAAAGATATAGGGTAAAAGATATCAGATGTCTCTGGTTCCTTTAGGGACTTTATACTGGCTATTCTCATTTAAAATGAGTACAGAAATTAAGTTCTATGGTATGTTTGGGGTGGATGTGATCAGAAAGGCACTGATGGTTCCAAAGAACTCTTTTGGAAACAAGGCTTTTTCTTATAACGTTTTAAAATCGGACCTTTACAAAGATGCTTTTAGACGCTTTATTTTCTAAAGATGCTTTATTTTCATGTTAAAGCAACCGGTCGTTTTACTTGGCTACTGAACATGTATTTTTGTTCACTAACGCTTTAGTGTTTCATTAAGAATTACCCGAGTATTTGATCATTAGTTTAAGCAGAAAGAGTAATTAGCTGCTATTTTGTGAGCTATACAAGCGTGCTGAGCGCTTATAAATCTCCGTTTAAACGCACAAGTGTATTTACAGAGTTTTCCTTTGTCCAAAGGCTCCTAGGTGATAGAAATGAGCTCAGCAAAACACTAAAAATCACTGATCGCAGCAAATCCTAAAACACACGTGGAATCTGTCTCTCTTGTGTGGTGTGGGGTTACTTTTAAAAATAACTTCATTATATTATACATACAAAATGAATAACCAAACATGTTATATAGTGTAAGGGACGGCAGGTATGGGCGGCATCTCGACCTTGTTCATTAGCCTGGGTGCAAGCCCCTATTAAACCCGAGGCCATGGAAGGAATAGAGAGCTTTTACAGGCAGAAGTGTTAAAAGAGACACAAGGCGTTTGTAGCGAGACTGCTCCATGTCTTTAAAGATGATAAATCAAAGTTTAGGTTTGTACATGACCTAATCCTAACAAATTCCTGAGACTAGCAGCCGGTGACTCTCCGAGGGTCACCCAGTGGGGTTGGGTGCTCAAACGGGCGGCTCAGTTGTTTGCAAGTGAACTCGCAGAGTCCTTCCCCCGATTGGGGTGCTTGCAGAGCCTGACTTTAGTTTCTGTGTGTAGAGAGAGAGCAGGGGCTGCTCAGGGGAGTCGGCTAAAAGCTGACAGGGTCTGCCGCTTGGTCTTTCTCTCTGGGAAATCAGCTTCATTGCTAAAACTGTTTTTTACTGCAGAGTCCGTCACTGAGAAACCTGATTTAGCTGAAGTGTTAATTCAGCCCCTGCTGGAACCACCACCCCCTCCCTGAGCCATGTGGACCACAAGATGTTTGAATGGGGTGAGTTTGAATAGAAAAAGGGCTTGTTTTAGATCGATTGTTATACAAATTATATTAAGTATCATAATTAAAAATTATACAGCCCAGGCTAGATTTTTTAGACGTCTCAAAACGTGATTTAAAAGGGAACTACTGCATATTATTTAACTAGGTGTGATTTTTAAAGGGCTGAACTAGCAGTTATCTCAAGCTTTACAAGCTAATCTTTAAAAATCCCTTAACTTTAAAAGATCCATCCGTCATGTGCAGAGGTCTGCGGTGTTTACACTTTATTTTATTTAATGACACTGTGTATTTGACCTATAATCTTCTCTTGCCTGTCATGGAGCTCTGTCTAATTACCTGAAGTTACAGGAATTGGGAAGTGATGAACTATTTTGGTAAGAATATGTTTTAAGGTCTACATAAGTAAGAGTATAAAGGGGAAAAGTGTCACCCTAGGGCCCTCTAATGACAAAACAAAAATCATAATTGGGCTTTTCTGTTATTAACTTTTTAATTAAAAATAGTAAAATGATTTCTAATTATCATCTGTGTTAATAGAAATAATTTCAGTTTTTGGAGTAGACAGAAAATATCAAAATTTTGTGCTAGTGTAACAGTAAGTGCTTTTACATGCATGTACAAAACTGGGATAAGGTAGAAAACCTGCACAAGTGTATTTAGAGAGGTTTCTTTTGTCAAAAGGCTCCTAAGGTGATAGAAATGAGCTGAGCAAAAAAAAAATAAAATTCATCACTGACCGCAGCAAATCCTAAAACACACGTGGAATCTGTCTTCTTGTGCAGTGTGGTGTTACTTTTAAAAATAACTTCATTATATTACTCACATGTCTAAAATCACCCGGATTTTGGGTTACTATTCTGTATTAAAATAATTACATTTAGCTTAAATGAATGAATGAAAACACTGCTACAGTAATTTCCTGGAGTCTGTCTCTAACCGGCTGTCCAAATGAGAGTTTATAAAGCAAAAATGTTTTGTTATCTCAACCTTTTAAACACAGGCGGCTCCGTACAGAGAGGCTGTTTCAAAGAGTAGGCATTTCACAAGCGGGTCCTTTTTGCAAGAAGTTCAGAATACTTTTATTAGGTCAGAGTTACTGCTCAACCGGCCTGCGCTTTAAAGCCACTCCTGAATATTCTCAATGGAGAGGGTCCCTAAGGTTAAGCTCTGTATATATGCGAACATTTTTGGTATCGGCTACCAATCAGTCCAAGCTAGACGTCTCAAACGTGATTTAAAAAGGGAACTACTGCATGTTATTTAACTATGTGTGATTTTAAAGGGGTGAACTAGTAGTTATCTCAAGCTTTACAAGCTAATCTTTAAAAATCCCTTAACTTTAAAAGATCCTTCCGTCATGGGCAGAGGGTCTGCGCGGTCTCGAGCCCGCTGACATATGGGGGTAGGGGAGTTTTCATACAGCTGCTGACAAGCGGGCGATCTCACAGGGGCTCACACGCTGGAATGGGTGCTCGAGCACACAACTGTGCTGAAGGCGATCACAGCCTCCACGCTGCAGCAGGGGCTGTCTCAGCCCGTGTCTGCACTCTGAGAGAGAGAGAGAGGAGAGACTGAGCACACAGGCCTGCTTGCAAGGGGGGGTCTGCTAAAAGCGAGGCTGCTTCATTGCTAAGAATGTTTTTACTGCAGAGTCTGTCACTGGGAACCTGATTCAATGTTGGTTGAGGAATTTCTGTGAGATGGAAAAGGATGGACCTGTAAGTGATAAAGCAAAGATGAGATAGATATTTTAATGGCGTGTTCATATTAAAATCATAGATAGAACCGAAGAAAATGCTTTGCTTTTTTATACAGCACTTTCACAAGTGGCTGGAAAGTGATGGGGAGACCTGACCTGAGGCCTGACCCCGGGGGCCCTAGAAACAGGGTGCGATCACGCTGACTGACTCAGACCGTGTCTTTGATCTCACAATTTTTTATCTGTGTGTGAGATGGAAAAAAAAAGCAGCTTGACTTAGTTTGAAGCAAAGATGAGATGTTTTAACACTAGAATTACCAGAGCCTACGAAAAAACTCGTAATTCCGTCCCACCTTAAACTGCTTCTTAAATCCCTTCACACCTCTCCGCCAGCGTCCTTTGTTCTCTAAATGTGCTGATAAAGAGAAGCTAGGAGCAGCCGGCTATTCCATCCCCACCAATTTAGAACGTACACGAACTTCTCTCAGCTCATGCCTTGATTGAGTATCTGGGAGTGAAGTGGAGTTTTAGAGTGGAAATAATAGATCGTTGTTTGGAACACACGCATTTCATGTCTGTTCCGTTTCTACAGTAATCTGTGTCAACACATTGTTAAAACAGAAACTTTTTTTATATTCTAGTAGTAGATGCCAAAATGTAGGCATAAACTATATAATGTATGAAGCCTGAAGTCCAAATAGCAAAGAAACATTTTCACAAGAATAACACAATTGCACTTTTATTCAAACATATAACTGCAGAAAAAAAGAAGCCTTAACATGCTACATTGACACCAGTTTACTATAACTGACTCCGTGGTTCAATAGATACAGCCCCCGCTTGGGAATCAAGAGTCCGCGGGTTCGATCCTCGCCCCTCCCTTTGAGAAGTAAACCTGTTCTTAGTCTTACTGTTTTAGAATAAAAACATACATTTGATTTCAGTCTGTAACAGCCGTGCAATTTATGATCTTGTAAAGGTTAGCTTTTTTTTTATTCACTTTTCACTCTCTCAGCGCTCAGAATCAATCCATACAACCCCATCTGACACGGCTGTTTCACTAAAGACGCGGCTATAGCTCTGCAGTGTACCACGATGCATACTAACGCCCCAGTTCTGACACACAAACGCTGGCACGGCTGCCTTCTTCAGATCTCACCGCACACTTGCTTTTCTTTTATTCAGTTTTATTGAGTGTTCCTGCCAGTCCCGCGATGTTGCTGTATGCTTTTTCTTTGTACTCAGGACATGCAGAAGAAAGAATGGTAAGAGACCAACTCGCGCTTATATGCAATCATCAGACACTCCCCATCTGCCCGTGTCGTTCAAACACAGGAACATATATTGGTGTAAAAGTATAACAAAAGTGCACTTTTATTCAAGTGCACTTTTTCCATCGCATACTTTCCTGTAAGAAGCAGTGTACACACTTCTCTCTATGCTGTGGTTTCTATTACACACCTGAAAGAAAGACAATATATGTGAAAATATAATCGCATCTAATGCAATATTATTTGAAAGAACGAACGTCAGATCGGGTGTGAATTTATGCAGGAACTGGAAATTCTCTGATCGCGGACCTTCCCCAGGGAAGAAAGTACAGTGTCAGGTGCTCATTCAGTGTAATAGAAACCATAACACAGAGAGGTGTGTACACGCAACAAGTACCGCGTGTCGTAAATGTAGGAAGGGCGGTCCTTGGGTGTGTGGGAACTGTTAATATTTGAATGTGATGATTTTATATAGCACGGAATGAAAATCTTCACTTCTTAGCATTGCACCATGCAAGATGTCGATCAATCGCCTACTGTATCTTGCTTTCTTTTTCTTCGGTTATACAGGTAGTTTTGAATAAAAGTGCACTTGTTTTGTTTATGAAATGAAGTGTCTGCGTGCACTGCACTGGCATTACGTGTATTTTTGAGCATGCCCGTTTGAGCAGTATAAAAAGTATTGAAAAGTATAACAAAACAACGGGCAGATGGGGGAGTGTCTGATGATTGCATATAGCGCCGAACTTACTGCTCTTTACTATTCTCTCTCCTCTGGAGTACAAAAGAAACAGAATACAGACGCTTATAGCTTGTGCTGTACCACGATGCATACTAATCGCCCCCACCGGTTCTGACACACAGGCTGCTGGCTCTTCGATCTCCATCGCCACTTGATTTTCTTTTTATTCAGTTTTATTGAGTGTTCCTACCAGTCCCCGCATGTTGCTGTATGCTGGATATGTTCATATGTATTGTCTCTTTCTTTCAGGTGTGTAATAGAAACCACAGCATAGAGAGAAGTGTGTACACTTCTTCTTACAGGAAAATGATGAAAAAGTGCACTTGAATAAAAGTGCACTTTTGTTATACTTTTACACCAATATATGTTCCTGTGTTTGAACGACACGGGCAGATGGGGAGTGTCTGATGATTGCATATAGCGCCGAAGTTACTGGTCTTTACCATTCTTTCTTCTGCATGTCCTGGGGTGCAAAAGAAAAAGCATACAGCAACATGCGCGGGACTGGCAGGAACACTCAATAAAACTGAATAAAAGAAAAGCAAGTGACGGTGAGATACCAAGAAGGCAGCCACTTAGCGCTTGTGTGTCAGAACGGGGGCGTTAGTATGCATCGTGGTACACTGCAGAGCTATAGGAAGGCCTTTAGTGAAAACAGCCGTGTCAGATGGGGTTGTATGGATTGATTCTGACGCGACTGAGAGAGTGAAAAGTGAATAAAAAAAAAAAAAGCTAACCTTTACAAAGATCATAAATTGCACCGGCTGTTACAGACTGAAATCAAATGTATGTTTTTATACTAAAACAGTAAGACTAAGAACAGTTTACTTCTCAAAAGGGAGGAGCGCAGGATCGAACCCGTGACCCCTTGATTCCAAAGCGGGGGCTGTATCTATTGAACCATGGAGTCAGTTATAGTAAACTGGTGTCAATGTGCATGTTAAATGGCTTTTGTTTCTGCAGTTATATGTTTGAATAAAAGTGCAATTGTGTTATTCTTGTGAAAATGTTTCTTTGCTATTTGGACTTCAGGCTTCATACATTATATAGTTTATGCCTACATTTTGTCATCTACTACTAGAATATAAAAAGTTTCTGTTTTAACAATGTGTTGACACAGATTACTGTAGAAACGGAACAGACATGAAATGCGTGTGTTC
>NW_024380030.1:15000-29938 GCF_016835505.1 Polypterus senegalus
AACACTCATATCAATTACAAAACAATTACATTAACAATCATCTTACATTATTTTTAAAATGTTTGCTTTTCTTTTCATAACTTCTTTAACACACTACTTCTCCTTGGTAAGCTAGTATTTTATATATATATATATATATATATATATATATATATATATATATATATATATATATATATATATATATATATATATATATATATATATGTATGTATGTAAATACGATCACTCCTGTAGCGACATTAAATGCCTTTATTGAATAGACAAACCAGGGAAGAACAACTTCCTTTCTACTGCAGCCACAGCCGCGTCACACATAAAAAAAAATCAATAATAACTCATAAACTTGCAATATTATTTAGGAAAATCGCAACATTTTACTCACCAAAAATTCGGATTATTAGAAAATAAAATCCATCGTCCTCTCTTTCCTCAAAAACAGTTCAATTTCTCTGTCATACGGATTATCCGTGCGCTTCAGTTCCACTTTCTATGGCCATTGAAGCTAATGCTGAAATGCGAACCCGCCCTATGGTATTTCTGGCATAAGTTTCAATTCGCTTTAGGTCTGAAAATGTCTGCTCGACAGAAGCAGTGTACACAGGAATGCTCACCGCCAAATATACCAATGTGAACAGCTGCCCCATGCTCTCATTCAGATTTTACTGATGAAGGAAGTCAAGGAGATCAGTGGGAGATTTTCCTGCAAAACAGTCAGTTCTGTTTTTAGCCGAAACAGATCAAATAGCGCTCCGTGGCTCTTGTGTTAAAGTGGAGAAGGCTGCATGCGTGAAAATTTTCTTGTATTCCCGAAACTTCTGGGGCTCAAGGAGCATGACAAACATTGTTTTCGTCGTCTTGAAATCTGGTCTGTGTCTGGCAAATAATATTGTTCAGAATCCTGCCATGGAGTTAGCCGTAGTGTACGCGACTATCTTTCGCTCGGAGCGTTTGCGGTGCGTTCAGTGGCCTCCGAGAGTTCCTCATATCGGCTTCTATCCAATCAATGGGTCTGAATATGGTGACATTGCCGTACGCCTGCTAGATGGCCCTACTGACACCAACTCAAAATCTGATTGGTTGAAGCAACAGGTTAATTGACATTTATTCTGTGTTCGAGTGCCTCCACAACAGATTGTGAAAGCTTCTGTGCCTGGCAACAAATGACAGCTGAAATGTGACAGGTTAAATATTTTAATACGAAACTCCTCCTCCCACGTCTATCGAGCTGTATTCTATTACAGTATATGGAGAAAAATAGGTTCCAGTTATGACCATTACGCGTAGAATTTCGAAATGAAACCTGCCCAACTTTTGTAAGGAAACTAAGGAATAACCCTTCCAAATTTCAGCCTTCTACCTACACGGGAAGTTGGAAAATTAGTGATGAGTGAGCGAGTCAGTGAGGGCTTTGCCTTTTATTAGTATATGTATATATATGTATATATATATATATATATATATATATATATATATACTAGCTAGCTAGCTGAATATCCAGTGGCTTTGCTTACTTGAGTGCAAGGGGAAAAAAAGAAAATGTAGTATATAAATTATTAAACAGTAAAACATTAACTTGTAAGAAGTAAAGATACATTGAGCAGCACTGGAGTGTTTTCGGGTAAAGTACATTTTTTTAGGCGCTATAACACAACAGGTAAGTAGCACTAACAGCAGAATGTATTTGGATCATCTCTCGGTAGCATATCCCTTGTGAAAGGCACTACACAACCGCTGTGGTATAAAAATTACATTTTCTATGCAAACCTGCTAATTTCTGCCTGACAACCTTGCACTACATGTCTGTGATTTAAGAGAAAAATGATTCTGAGAGATGTGGATGCTGCCTTTCCGTGCTTAATGGGCAGAAGGTCCAAACAATTCCCAAGTCCAAAACGTAACATGAAGAGGTCGGTACATCTTCTTAGATGTACTGTAAATCCTCCAGCGTCTTAAAAGGATTCATCACAAAAGCAACCTTGAATGTTGCGGGGTTTTAGTAACCTGAACTTGCCTTAAGGGACAGTAAGTAGTCATGCAGCGCAATTTACAAAGAGTTTTGCTTCGATGACACCGATCACACTCATTCACAAGGATTTCCACTCTCCCAGGAGCTGAGGAGGACTCGAAGTGTCACAAACAGTGCTAGAAGAGAGGACGGCGCCAGAAACTGCGAAGCAGCAAACAGAGCAGCCCGACATTCCGCGCCTCCCAGCATCCACTTTGTTCTCACGACCCCTCACCGTGGAAGGTGGTGTCGTCTTCACATTGTTTACAGCTTGGCGCAGTTAAAAAGTATAAAGATGCAAAGCTCTTTTCCCTCATCTCTTCTACTATCAAGTACTGCCAATTAAAAAAAAAGTTATAATGTGGCAGTTTCCGCAACAGTCACATGGACGAATAAATAAAACTTCTCTGTCAGAACACGCCTTGTGGCGGACGGCTCAATGCTGGAGTCCAGTGAGGAGGGCTGGGAGAAGGTGACGCTACACACTTCTATAGGATAGATCGGCATTTTTGTGTTTACTTCTTTTCAATTTTATTAAAGTAACTCTCACACATATAATAACAATTCTTAAAAACGATATAAAAATGGCGTCCACAAATGAAGTGATTAGTTCCTGTATTATATATAATATGTTCTGTGGTCATGTGTAATTTCCATTTCGCATGGTCATACATAATTTCAATTTCAGATTCAAAATGAATTATATATATATAATGTGTGTGTTTATACACATTTTCATTTAAGTGACAGGAATCAGGGTTACAGGTAAAGGAAAGTTCACACAAATCAGAAAAGTTTTTAAACATTGCAAAAATACTCAATTAGTGAATGATGTTTACTATACCACTGTGGACCTAGCATGGAAGGCATAGAGGCCACAAGAATACTATTTAAAGGTGTAACTGCCAGAATATACATTTGCTTTGTTTGAGTAATGGTACTGCAATCACACTCAAAGCATTACAAAGTAGTAAAGCTTGTCCTGTGTCAACAGTATTGAATGTTATATTTAAATGTAACTTACCTGCATTACTTCTTTCTTGCAAAAAAGTAGTTAAATTTTGTTGCATAGTTCTAACATTTAATATATGTTACTTGTAACTTTTTCTTTTGTATGGAAAAACTGCATACTTCACTAATCAGCATTTTTAGTGAAATCTAAGGCTATGTAGGAACACAGGCAAATTTTGATTCTTTTCTTGTGTATTATAATTATAGTAATTCATGTGCTGTGAAGAGAATATCGGTGTTCTTTTTCTATCCTTAAACACGAGCCCCTCTTGATTTACTGTATAAACAATCTGCTAGGCCACTTGATTGGAAACACTTTTTAGAAATATTTACGGCAAATAGGTGTATTTATAGGCTTGAACTATTAATGGGATTAAACAAAGCACACTCTTTTCTGATGGGCAATGGATTGTGCCCAAAGGACAGGCAAAACCACTTTTCTTTTTTGCTTAGACCACCAGGGCGTTGCAGCACCCCAAACTCAAGACACAACCTCACAAACACAAGCCCAGGTTTAAACATATTTATTTATTTATTCTTCAGAATACTTTGCACAAAAGCCTTCAAAAAGGGCATAAACCAAACATGCAGTTCTTCTCTCTTTCTTTCCTTCTATTTCTCAAGGCATGCTTTGTTCTCTTCCACCTGACTCTGGCGCTGGATAAGGTTGCGTGGCCTCTTTATCTTAGACCCGGGTATATGTCTGGGGCTAGGGCATAGCCCGATGGAAGTACCATAAAATAGGTATTGTTAATCCTTCAGCTTCCCTTGGCAGTCTCCACTGAGCTCAACAGGTCTGCCTCACGGGACTACAAGTTCCAGATCCTAACTCAAGGATGCTGCCACCTAACATATTGGGGGAGAAAATATTGAGCAGTGCTTATATCCCCAAGTCCTTCCACTGTACTGGCCTCCTTGTCGGGTAAATATCATTGTTCAGTTCTGGCTGGGGTGTCAGTTCATGTATGCTCTCCATTACACCTCATACTAAATGTTATGTTCGCCAAAAGTTTGGAACCTTTTAGTTTAAAAGTTTCACTTTTGGATCATCTGTAGGTGACACATTTTTCTGTGATATTTTGGTTTAAAATTTAAGGGCTAGCTTATCTGCGAGCATCTACAATACAGGTGCAGTATAAAAAGGCAAGTTTACAGTGGGATATTATATTCATGGAGGACTGTAACTACCTGAATATTAACTGGATAACTGCATAAGAACAGGAGTTTATAGAATCAATTAGTGACTTTTTTTTTAAAATTAAACACACAATGTTAAAGCACCAATGTGGGGGAAGCCTTTCTGAATTTAGTATTTTGTTATAATCAGGACAGAATTGAGGGTCAGTTGGTCTTGTCTGTTGCAAGAGATAGACGTCTGAAGCGGAGCTCAGTTAGCAGCGGTATTATTTTTTTATATTCTTATTATCCTAAGATATCCTGTATCATGGCAACCTGATGGTTCTACTACAGTATATTCAAGCATATATAAACATGGCTGGCAAGAAAGGGGCTCAGAAAGAAATGGAAAAGAAAACTGAAGCAACATCCAAGTTCAGACTGACAAGTTCAAGCTCAAGGTACGGCCTTTCAGAGACAGACCTGGATCAGATGGGAGAAAGCCTATACTCCTCGGGACCACGGTCCGCTGCATTGTCCCCAGTTGAGAGCTTAAATGGGAGCGAAAGTGCAAGTGACGCAGGTCACGATAGCTCGCCGATTGGAGAAGATCCTTTGAAACAGGAAAAGGCCTTGCAGTCCACGCTTTCACCTACTCTACCTACACTGCGCGAGCCGGGAACATCGGCTGTAATAGAGCACACCGCCTCACCTACGGTGCACGAAACCAGAAATGATCTGTCTGAACTGAAGGTGATTATCGCTGAGGTCAAGCAAGAGATAAAGAAAGATATAAAGAAAAGAGAGAAGGCAAATGAGAAATTGTGACGGGCGCTGCAAGGTTATTAAAGACTCGGATAAACGCGTATATATTCGCTTTGAGATGACCTTTAAAGATGTGCCGGGAAAAACTGAAGAGCACATCCAGGAAACCACGTCTAAACTGAGCACACTTGCTGATCAGCTGGAGGATGTCAAGTAGACATTTACGACTCGGATTGAAACAGCTGAAAATCTAGCTTCCACCACTGAAGGAAAAGCAACAGCTGCCAATTCCAAATGCAAAAAACTCGGATACAGACTTGCTGTTCTGGAAGATGGAAGCAGAAGGAATAATATTAGAATCGAATTTCTACATGAGAATCATGAAAGTCCAAACCCAGTGAAATTCACAGCTGAACTATTCTCTAAAATAATTGGAGAGGACTTTAAATCAGATCCCGAGATAGCAGCGCTCATCATACACGAGATCAAATACCTTTAGACCTAGGTCTTTATTATGCTTTTGAGAGATTATTATTTAAGATAGGGGTGATGGCACTCCTCAGACACAAGCAAGAGATTATATATGAAAATAACCACATTCGTGTTTTCCCTGATTTCTCTCCCGCAACAGCTGCTAAACGTGCAGCCTTCTACAACATTAGACAGTTGTTACGGCAAGCCGATATCAAATACAGCCTCTTGTATCCTGCCAAACTGAAAGTGGAAATTCAAGACCAATACTACATCTTCGTCAGCAAGGAAGAAGCAGAAAAGGAGTTAAGAAAGCTGATCCCGACAATATTCTGAAACACAATAGTGAGTCGCATCCTGCCACTGTATGGCAAGGCGGTATCACCCGCTGTCTGATCCATTTGTAATGATATGGGTATTATAATTATACATCATTTTCATTACTCTGACGCTGTTTATGTTTTAATTACAGCTATAGACGTGTGTGGAAGAAATTAACCCTTTTCTATTTATTTATTTTTTCTCTGCTACCCTAAAGGAGACTGTTTAACGTCATACCTTTGGTTTATTGTGATTGTTATTATTGCATTATGACTTACTATGCTTATACCTGACTGCTTTCTAACACCATTCCACAGGTTTATTACCTTAATACTTTAAGATTGCTGAAGATTATATTTTAAGTTTATAGTTTGTTAATGAGTATATTTTAGGACAGTTAAGTTTGTGAGCTGGAATGTTAAATGCCTGAGTCACGAATTTAACAGAAAGTATTCTCTTACCTAACAGGTTTATGTGCTAAAATAGTATTTTTACAGGAGACCCCTTTACTAAGCAAGGATCAGTTCCGGCTGCAAAAGGACTGGACTGGCCAAATGTTCCATTCTAGCTTTACAAAGAAAACTAGAGGTGTGGGAATACTTATACATAGAACAGTCTCATTTGGAGCATCAGATGTTGTATCGGATCCTGAAGGGAGATATGTGATGGTCATGAGCAACTTTTTTAACTGTAAAATGATTTCGATAAATGTTTATGCACCTAATGTCGATGATTAAGAATTCATACAAAATTTATTTGCATCCATTCCCAATGTAAACACTCATAAAATTATAATAGCTGGGGACTTTAATTGTGTTTTAAATCCACTCTTAGATAGGAGTTCTATCACAGGGATGACAACGTCTAAATGTTTATAAATGACCACAACTTATCAGACCCCTGGAGGTTTATAAACCCAAAGTCAAGAACATATTCTTTCTACTCACCAGTACATCATTGCTACTCAAGAATTGATTATTTCTTTATAGTGTAAGCTAGAGGGGTGATCGCACCTCAAGAAGACACAGACCCCCCTGGGAAAACCCCTGAAACACAGTTTACCTTCACATTGCTCCTTACCCTTCTCACTTGCACTGTTACGCATAATAAAGCCCTCGCACGGTAATCCGCTTACTTGAAAGCCTTGTGCAGCGCCTGTCAGATTTGGAATAGATTGTTTTGCTTTTTATCTCTCTCTCTCTCTCTCTCTCTCTCTCTCTGACATTCTGTGCTCCTAGCGGAACTGTCATCTCTGACTTGTCATAAGAGCATGTTTAAGCTTTTTGAAAAGAAACAAATGTTTGTTTGCAGTGTTTGAATAAAATCCCTGCTTTCTACAACCTCCAAGCACGACAAGGCTTTTACTTGGGCTTTTACTCACCCACTTGTCACGCTTGGGTCACAGATTTGCACAGAGAGACAGGAGGTTGTGGGGTGCGATCACCCCTCCAGCTTACAATAGATAATAATTTCTTGCCTACAATTAAATCTTGAAAGTACGATGCTATTGTTATTTCCGACCATGCACCTCGATCTTGGAGCTAAAGTCACTATGCCCCACACACTCACCTCGCAGATGGCATCTTAACCTGCTTTTATTAGCAGACGAGAATTGTACAGAATTTATATCCAAACAAATCAATTTCTTCCTAGAGACAAATACATACATCCTCAGAGTTTCTGCAGGAATACTCTGGGAAACTCTAAAGGCCTTCTTAAGAGAACAGATTATTTCATATCTTTCCCACAGAAATAAATTAGAAACCAAGAAAGTATCAGAGTCAAAAAGCAAATTACTAGAATAGATGAAGAACATGCCAGGCTTCCAAGCAAGGCTCTACATAGGAAAAGGCAGGCTCTGCATTCAGAACTCAACCTCTTGACAACTAAAGAAACTGAACAACTAATTTATAAATCCAGACATCATTACTATGAACATGGAGAGAAAGCTAATAAACTTTTAGCTCAACAAATTCCACAAGCAAGAAGTTTGCAACACAATCCCAGTAATCACCAACACAAACAGAGACAAAATCATCGACCATAAAAATATAATGCACACATTTAGAGACTACTATAAATCCTTATAGTCTACTGAGTTTAAAGAAGACAACACACAATCTGATGTATTTCTGGATACATTACAAATACCACAAATAGACACTTTTAGTGGAGGAACTGATAAACCTCTGGCGTTATCAGAATTACTAGATGCTATAAAGTCACTTCAAGATGGGAAAGCAGCAGGCCCTGATGGCTACCCTGCAGAATTTTATAAGAAATTCTCCGCTCAGCTAGCTCCCCTCCTATTAGCAACATTTACAGAAGCTAGAGACAATCAAATTCTTCCTCAAACTTTTAGCCAAGCATTAATCACCATCTTTCCTAAACAAAATAAGGACTTATTACAATGTGCATCATACAGACCAATTTCACTTTGAATAATGACGTTAAGATACTCTCAAAATCATAGCTAGAAGGATGGAGAAAGTGCTCCTTCGGTAATATCACAAGATCAAACTGGATTTATCAGGGTCGACACTTATCTTCCAAATCTTCGATGCCTGTTTAATGTAATATACTCACCAACAAAGTCAAACACCCCAGAAATATTATTATCATTGGATGCAGAAAAGCATTTGACATGATTGAATGGAAATACCTTTTACTACATTAGAGAAATTTGGGTTTGGCCCAACATTTGTGCATGGATCAAACTACTGTATACCAATCCAGAAGCTTCAGTTTGTATACAACATTTGTTCAGACTACTTTAAACTAGAACGTGGTACCAGACAAGGATGCCCTTGTCACCACTGCTATTTGCAACGCCATTGAACCACTGATAGTTCACTGTCGAAATGCTGATCAGATAAAGGGGATTATCAGAGAGGGACTGGAACAGAAAATTCTCGATATGCAGATGATATGGTACTGTATATATCTGACCCACAAAATTCTGTGCCTGCAGTCTTAACAGCACTTACAGAATTTCAAAAGATCTCTGGTCTCAGAATTAATCTGAATAAAAGTGTACTCTTTCCAGTGAATTCTCAAGCATATAATATTAGATTAGACACCCTACCTTTTATCATTGAGAACAGTTTAAATACCTAGGGTAAACATCACAAGTAAACATAAAGCTCTTTATCAACAAAATTTGCCGTCTGCATGGAAAAAATTAAGCAAGACTTGCATAGATGGTCAACCCTTCATCTCACTCTAGCTGGAAGAATTAACACTGTTAAGATGAATATTCTTCCTAAGCTTCTTTTATTTCAAAACATTCCAATATACAATAATAAATCATTTTTTAAGCAATTAGATTCAACAATAACCTCATTTATTTGGAACTCAAAACATCCACATATCCAAAGAGTGACCTAAGACAGAAGGTGGCATGGCTCTACCTAACTTCCAGTTTTATTACTGGGCAGCAAATATACAAGCTATAAAACCTGGACACAAATAGATGAACATACACAGGCTGGTCTGCAATAGAAGTAAAATCCTGCAGTACTTCTTTATATTCCCTGCTCTGTGCCCCAATAAATGCAAGTTATCGAATATACTAATAACCCAATTGTGCTTCACTCATCAGAATATGGAACCAATGTAGAAAGCATTTTAAGATGGAGAAGCTTTTATCTGTGGCACCTCTGCAAGAGAACCACCTCTTTCAACCTTCAAACATATGCAGTTTTAATATCTGGAAAAATTTGGGATTAACTTGCTTAGAGATCTTTATATAGACAAATCTTTGCATCCTATGAACAATTACATTCCAAATTTAACATTCCAGCTACACATTTCTTTCACTATCTTCAAATTAGGAACTTTGTTAAACAGAACCTGCCCGATTTTCCTCATCTTGCACCCTCATCCATGCTGGAAAAATATTGCTCAATTTCAAGGACTTAGACACCATCTCTGCAATATATAAAATTATTTTACAGTCCCTCCCTTTCAAAGATCCAAGAGGACACTGGGAAAAAGATCTCTCAATCAATATATCAGAAAAGGAGTGGAAAGTAGCAATGCAGAGAATTCACTCGCTCCATATGCAAAGCATACAATTATTCAACTCAAAATTATATATCGAAGCACATCTGTCTCTGCCTAAAACTCTCCAAAATGTTTCCAGGGCAGATCCAACCTGCGAGCTGCAATCAAGTCCCAGCCTCACTGGGTCACATGTTTTGGGCCTGCACCAAATTAACATCATTCTGGACCAAAATTTTTAATTACCTTTCAGACAGCCTTGGTGTCACAATCCTCCTAACCCATTAACAGCTGTGTTTGGGTTCTTCCAGATGGCTTAAAGTGGAGAAGGACAAACAAACTGTGATTGCATTCACTACACTTTGGACGCAGACTGATTTTGCTAAACTGGAAGAATCCTAACTCACCTCTTTAAAGTCAGTGGGAAACCGATGTTTTATACTATTTGAAATTGGAAAAATCAAATACTCAGTTAGAGGATCTGTACAGATTTTTTCAAAACATGGCAGGATCTAATCAGTAATATTTTAGAATAAGCTCTCAAAAGCAATTATGCATTTCTTTTTCTTCTCCATTCATCTCTATTAGCCTATCAAACTCATCAATTTAGGTATGCTTACAAGCCTTAAGTTTTACCCTTGGCCATGCTCTCTCTCTCTCAGGGAGGGTCGACTTGTTCTCAATCCTATTTTTGTAAAATTGATTGATTTGTATGGAATGATTACAATAAAATATTAATAAATAAATTAAAAATATATATAATTGAGGGTATACAGATGATTGAACCACATGGTGACCATAATATAATACAGTTTGTCATTGTTTTTGAAGGGTGCACATGCAAAGACTAAAACCATTAAGTTAAACTTTGGTAGGGTACATTTTGAGCAGAAACAGCAAAAGTCTAAGGAGGATTTACTGAGCTGTTAAGTATGGAGACAGCTTGAGGAGCAGTAGAACAAGTTTAAAAATGTTTTACATATCATGCAGGACAGATACAGTACGTAAATTTGGAATTAGTCTGAAATAAAAAAAAACAAAAAAACTCAGCAGTGGGTTAGTAAAGAGTTGAAAAAGAAATTGCAAAGTTAAAAACAGCCGTGTGAGGTTTATAAGATTAATAACTCCAATTTAAATTGTAGGGTACATGAGAACAATGAGGGCAACCATTAAGAAAGATTTTAGAGAGGCTAAAAGGCAGATAGAGATATAGCAGATATAGCAAATACGGCAAAAGATGACCCAGAGATATTCTTTCAGTATTTTAGTAGTCAAAGAACAGTCAAGTAGGAGGTCAAGTGCATTAGGAATAGTAACAACAACAACAACATTTATTTATATAGCACATTTTCATACAAACAGTAGCTCAAAGTGCTTTACATATTAAAGAATAGAAAAATGAAAGACATAATTATAAAACAAAATAAATCAACATTAACATCGAATGTAGAGAATTAAAAGTTAAGGACAGTAAATACCAGATGCTTTAAAATCACATTTTTTGAGGTCTTCACATATGAGGAAGTAGGTAACCTCCCACTGGTAAAGGAACTACTAAGCAGGTACTGAGTGATTTGGAAATTGTAGAGGGAGAAGTGCTGTTTAGATTAAATCGGCTGAAATCAAGCAAGTTACCAGAACCAGATATTTTCCCTCAAGTTCTTAAGGAGGTTAGAAAGTACACGTATACACCTTTGTTGCATATTTGACGATCACAAGAGAAGAAGTTTTATTGAACAGTTTGAATGGGTTTAGAGAGGGATGTTGTGTTTTCCTAACTTGTTGGAATTACATGAGGAAGCAACAAAACAGTATAATCAGTGTGGAGCATATTATATCTTGACTTTCACAAAGCATTTGATAAGGTGCCATATGGGAGGTTGGGGTTCAAAGAAGCGGGGCAGTTCAGGGTCTAGTGTGTAGATGGGTGTAAAATTGGCTCAGACTTAAGAAACAGAGGATTATGGTGTGAGGAACCTATTAGAATTGGCTGATAGTTGTGTCCCACTGGGGTCAGTGCTAGGGCCGCTACTTTGAATATATATAAATGATTTGAATAGAAATATACTGTAAGTAAAAGCTGGTTAATTTTGTAGATGGTACCATGCTAGGTGAGTTAGCAGATAGTTTTAAATCCAGGCTTGTGCAGATTTGTGTGATTTACTGTAAGTAAATGTAAAGTGTAGCTTTTTCCCAAAAATTACAAAATTTCGGGTTCAACAAAAAAAATGGGATTCAAAAAAATTTGACACAAAATGATTCCGAGACAAAATATTTTTTTTAAAAAAATTGATTTAAATTTTTCAAAGATAACAGTTCACAAAAAAAAGAAAATTAAAATAGAAAAAAGAAAAGAAGTTAAGAAAATTTTAAATTTTTTACATCTAAAATGCTACTATTTTTTTAAATTTTTAAAACCATTTCAAAATGATCAAAAAATTTATGTTATCCCATTTCTGAGTTAAAAATGGTCTTTCAAGCCCCTCTTTACGGGGACCTGTTCTAAAAAAAAATCTATTATCACACTGTTTTTTAGTTATAAGGTTCATTCTTTAATTATGGGGGGAAGACTATACCATTGTCTAAGACTATGGAAGAAGTTTGTATTCTATTCGTTAAAAAATTAATATGAGTTTAAATCAAATTTTAACTTTTTGAAATTGGTTAAAAAGTATTACATGTGGGAAAAAAACTGTTACTAAAAACCTCAACAAAAGCGCCCCAACGGAGGTAGTCCCATTCTGTGGCAGAAAAAGCTCATTTTATTTTTAAAACCAAGATAAGTCCCCCATGTTATTTGCTGCAAATTTAATTTACCAATCAAGTAAAAAATCTAATTTGGAAAGCCGGGGAAATTTTTAAATCTATAGTGACATTATAGTTTAGCTCAATTTAAAATTGAACTTTGCACTTTTTCGATCTCATGCCCAACGAAGAACTATGAAGAATTTGCTCCAGGTTTACTTTTGAAAAGAAAAAGGGGAGTCGCGGGGTTTTGGGCGCCACTTTGAAGAGATGAAAACAAGCAAAAACTGGTGGGAAAAGGGGAGGGAAATTTTATGGCTTTGCACGAGGGGGAGGGGGGAAAGGGGAAAAAAACCCAAAATTGGGGGAAGCACTTAAAACTGGGCTTTCCGCACCCCGGGAAAAAAGTCGGATAGTTTCAAAATAGCCATCAAATTTAAGGCACGAGGAATGGTGATTGAAATGGCAATTGAAGACATCATAAAGGGTCATAATTGTTTTCGCTTTGAAAAAATGGTCACCTATCCGGCTTTTAAGACTTGGGAAAAGAGACTGCCAATACTGGGAGAAGAAACTTTTCGTTTTAAAAGTTTGTCAAAGGGAAATCGAGACACTGGGAAAATAACACCAGATGACGCCATCAACATGGATGAAGTTCCATGCAAATGGATATTCCATCAACAACACTGTCATAAGGTTGGTAAAAAAAACCATATCCGAATACTCAGGTCATGAGCGACATTTTTTCGGTGGTTCTAGCTTGCACGGGAAATGGCAAAAGCTGGCCCTTCGGGATTTTTAAGAGGGTGACAATGCCAGGAAAACTACCCAAGGGTATCGAGGTCTCAGTGAACAAGAAGGGCTGGATGAAGGGAAAGACATTATGGTGGAATTGGGGAAAAATGTACAGAAGGCAGCGATTTTTTTAACAAGAAGTCCTTGTAATTTTATCTTCCCTTATCTGAGGGGTAGTTTTCGGAAGGCAGAACAAGGTTGGTGGTCACATCGCTGTAATACCTGGTGGACTTGGATGCAAACGCAGCCACGATATTGCTATCGAATTTAAGTCCTTGTGAGGATAAAGGGGAAAAATTGATGACAAATGTTGAGCATACATTCACCCGCCCCGGGCAGTCCCGAACGAAAGTCAAGGGGTAAATGGCTTTTTTGGCAGGGAAAAAACATGAAACTAGAACGCTACAGAATTTTTAAAAGCCAGAATCCTTCCCCATAAAGACTAGTAGCACAAGCAACGCCTGAGTATCTGAGAGAGATCCCGGGGAAAAGATGTCCATATCAGGACAGCAAAGAAAGGTCACAATTGAGTTGTTGTATGCAAAAGTGATTAGGATCTGTTTTTTGGGATTTGAAGAAAGTTTCCAATTTCGGTTTTGCTAATTTTTTTCTGAAAAATTTTGGTAGTAAGATGATTGACATTCGGTAGTCCCCAAACCCCTCCAGTCGTCAAACAAAATTAAAAACTTGTCTTTTTTCCCGCCAAAATAATTTCTTTGTTCCTTTTTTTTTCTGTTGATTTTGTTTTTTCCTAGCTTATATTAAAACAAGATGTAATGTAAAAGCCCTGAAAAAAAATTTTCATTTCAGCAACGAGCCTAAATAGACGAATGTGAAGAAGAGGCTAGATGCAGAGCCAAAATCACTGAACCAATGATTTATTTTTAAAAATATTTTTTTTCTGCTGGGCAATTCAAATTCATATTTTTTCAAACGGGGGACATTTTAACTATCTATGAACATATACTATCTTATTTTTTTTAAGTAAACAGTACATTTAAATTCAATAATCATTTTAGTATGTCGGGTTTTTTAAAGAATTATACTTTTTTCAATGTTTTTAGATAGGCCTCCCAATTTTCAAGCCGCACTAAATGCATAGGTCTGCAATTCAGATGAACTTTAAAAAATCTGAGTTTCCCCGACTGTTCTCTCGTCACCTATAACTCTAGACAAAGAGGGTAGCTATTTTTAAACACAAAATACAAATTTACAGTACTGACACAGTCTCAGATCCAGATGGTAGATTTAAAATAAAAATATTTAAAAAAATCAAAGCTTATGTATTGTTAGAATACTGTCCAAAAAATAGATGACCCCGATTTTTCATAATTTTTTTTTCTGTACCTCCAAACACGTCCACTTATACTTGGGGGGATTTTAATTTTGGGTGGATCATTCTTCAGAAGGCTCAGTAAGCTGGGGCTCAGCGCAATTTGGGATTCCACTAATATAGTCAAACAGTATAGAGGATTTGGGCTTTGTGATGGCATCTTTTTTCCCAGCCAGAGATATACTTTTTCTCAAGCTCATCACTTCACTCATTTTACTATTTTTTGTCAGCAGCCAATTGGGAATTTCAAAGGGGATACACCCTATAGTTGTCAGCATCATGCCCAGTTTCTTTTAAATCTGTTAAATAAGAAACAATCCCATCAGGTAAAAATAGGGTTTACGCACTGCTTTTTTTTTTAAAAAATGGGA
>NW_024380031.1:0-14139 GCF_016835505.1 Polypterus senegalus
TTAAAATATTAGAAGCTATTTCAATGTTCCTTAAAAGTTTTGAAGAATCTATGTAAGCTACAGATGGCTTAACATCTGTTACAGAGCTGATTGTGTGGCGATTGGGTATTTGGAGAAAGAAAAGTAAGGACAGGAATCGGGAATTAGTACTAAAGTATTTCATCGAAGGTCGCGCATGGCGCAGCAAGCATCTTGCGTGAGACATGAACAATCACTGCTCCACCATGTTCCCATGTTTAATAACATGCTTTAACTCCTATCATCATGAAAATGATATCACATATACTTCAGTATTTTCATTATTCAGAGAGCTGTAATATTACGTAATGTAATGGATTCTGTGTCCTGTCGGAGGAAGAAAGCCGGAAGCACGTGGTGATTCACCCATAGAAGATCAAATACAAAACAAAGCATTTAATGTGCTACTTTAGTTACAATGAGATTTGAGAAACTAGTAAATTAAATGATTTTAAGATGAAGTTTATGATCTATTTTAATGACAAAATAAACTACGTGATTATAGTGGAAATTTCGAGATTAAAATTGACATTTCGTGCTTTTTTCCCCACTGTGTGCCTAGTTTTTTTTGTCTGTACCCTAATAAGCTCAGACGGTGGGCTACAGTATGACTCTCTTTTCATGGCGACTTTGATATCTGACAACTTTTTATTTTGCATCTGTGCGATCTTTGTGAACTTAAGCTTTCGAGTTTCTCCAACACACTATGTCACTCGATCAACTTCCTTCTTGTTTGTACCACTGTTTAAACCTACAAATAGTAAGTGTTTCCTTGCCTCCACTTGGTATTCGCTGAAATTCTTCTATTTTCCCTGTAGTTTTGTCATTGTCTTTTCAAGAGCTGAGCTTAAGGGCTGTTTATATTGATTAGCATATTTAAAGAGGCATAATTCTGGGAGGAGTTGGGCAGGACAGCAGGCGTGCATGTCGCTAATTTTCACGTGACCGGGATTTATGTAGCGGAAGAACGTGGAACCTGGCTTCGACAAATTTATGCAATTGAATTTTTGGCCAAGCACATTTCCGCTTTTGTAATGAAGTCATCTTATACGCGAATTCAGCATGCTGTTATGCATGAGGCCACTGGGAACTGGCATTTGATGAAAGATAAGTAGGCGTAGAAGGATGCTGAGCGTCCAAAAATTAGCATGTAAACTGGCCGATTCCGGATAGGAGGTGTTTGGGCTGAATGTAGCGAAGACGCTGACCTACACCCAAGCAGTGGAGCAGCACAGAGCGTTGTGGACGCCGGATATCTCCCTGAGGTCCAACGCCTCCAAATATGTTTCAACCTTTTCCCAAGCCCTCCATGGAACAGAGGGACACCAGGCAGGCTAAGAAAAGGTGTGAGGGAGGGCAGTGAGAAATCAGCCATCCTCGTTCCCAAATTGTTGTGTCTGCTACGTAAAAAAACACAGGACACCAGTTGATTCTCCAAACTCTAAACTTTTACTACTACCGTTCATACAGAATGAATTCTCCAACTCTCACGGAGCAAATCACAGCCAATCGCCACTGTATTTTAATGACCGGCCAATATCATACTACCCAAGAAATATCCAACACTTGAACCTAGGGCAGCAGCTACTCCATTCAACATTAGATATCAACCGTAAAGTTGGTATTATAAACTGTTTCTGGAACCAAGATAATTCAAAACTCTTAACTAGCCGGTAAAAAAGCTAGCCTCCGCTTTTCTGCAGAAAAAGCATTTGATATGGTTGAATGGAACTACCTTTTCACCACACTTGGTACACTTTACCTTTTTACTACTGAGCTTCAGTTTGTATTAACAACATTAATTCAGACTACTTTAAACTAGAATGTGGTACCAGAAATGCCCCTTGTCACCACTGCTTTTTACAATCGCCATTGAGCCACTGGCAGTTCATGTCAAAATGCTTATGTGATAACAACAACAACATTATTTATATAGACATTTCATACAACAGTGCTCAAAGTGCTTTACATATTAAAGAATAGAAAATGACAACATAATTACAGTTTTTATAAGCGGGAAAATGTGGTTAAAAATTTTAATAAAATTTTTTTAACAATTTTTTTAAAAGAGTGTTTTATAAATTTTTTCATTTAAAATAAAAAAAGAAAAGGGCTGATGAAAATAAGCTGATTCAATTTACCTTATTCCTGTTAATGTTGTGTTTTAGGGCTGATTTAGGTTTGCTAAAAAAAGTGGGAAAATTTTTTTTTTTAAACCCCCTTTTTCTAAAATTTAAAATCCCAAAATTTTGGGGGAAAAAAAAAAAAGTGTGGGGGAACCCAAAAAAAAGCTTTTTTTGGGAAATCTTCAAAACCCAGAACTTAAAATTCCATTTAAAAAACCCAATAAAAACTTTTTTTTAAAAGGGGCCACTTTTTTTTAATGGGCTCGATGTTTCAAGGTTTTTTCCGCTTTTTTAAAAAACCCCTTGAACCGGGGCCCAATTCTTAAAATTTCCAAAAATTAACCCCTTTTTTTTTAAAGTAAAACTTTTTTACATAAAAACGTTGAAAAAACTTTATTTTTAAAAATGGGTTTTCCTTTTAATTTTCGGGGAAAATTACTTCGTTTGTTTAAAAAAAATTATTATTAATTTACCAAAGGGGTTTCAAAAGGGTTAACAAAAAATTTTCTTAAAATATATTTCCAAAATTGACCAAAAATTTTTCCGGGTTTTTAACCATAAAAATTTTCAAAAAATTTGGCCCTCAGTTAAATTTAAAGTTCTTTTTCAGAATTTGAAAAAAGTTGGGCCCTTCCGTTTTCCAAAACATTTAAAAAAGGGAAACCCCAAAAAAAAAAATTTTATCAAAAAAATTTAGGGTAAAAAAAATAAGCAAGTTTTAAATGTCCCCCTTTTTTTTAGTTGCAAATTTAACATTTTAAAGAGAATACCCTTTCCCAAAATTTCTTTTTTTTTAAAAACATTCAATATATTTAATACTTTTTTTTAAAAAATTGTTAAACCCTTAACCTATTTTTTAAATCAAAAAAACCCCCAAAATCCAAGGTACCCTACAAGCGGAAGGTGTCATGGAAACTAACTTTCAAAAACTAGGAAGAAAAAAATAATATAAATAGTGGACATGGAATAAATAGATGAACATACAAGGCCGGTCCCCAATAGAAATAAAATCCTGCAGTACTTTTTATATTCCTTGCTTTGTACCCCAAAAGTAAAAATCATTGCCAAAAATTTAAAAACCCGTTATTCACTCACTGAATATGGGCCAAAAGTAAAGTATTTTAAAATAAAAACTTTTTCTGTGGGTTTTCCCAAAAACCACCTTTTTTTCCCCCCTCTCAAAAGGTGGGGTTTCTAATATCTGGAAAACTCGGGGTTAAATCCCTTTAAAAGGTCTTTACATAAAAGTAGGTAAATAGCACAATTCAAAATAGTGAATTTTATTAATACTTTAAGCCCCAAATATGTGGATGACGTTTAAACCCGCCCCAAAATATGAAAAAATGATTTTGAAAATAAAAAATAAAATTTTGAAAAAATGGAAATATAATTTTGAAAAAAGAAAAAAAAATTTTGTAAATGAAACTAAAAAAGTATGAAAATGTTTTAAAGCTATAAAAATTGGAAAAGGTTTATTTTTTAAAAAACTGGGAAAAAATTTAAAATTTTTAAACTTGCCTTTTGTAACTTTAAAATATTACACCCCGCTTATAAACTCCACCTCATTTTATAAACATTAGTTAAAAATTTAAATATTAATTAATTAAATATACACTTGTCTTGCAGTCATAGCTATTTTAAACTTTCTGAAAATATTCACAGACCGCGCTAAGATATAAACACTAGATTCAAAACTAATATTATAAAATTAAAATACCCATCCTGGTGCAAACCCACTATTTTACTACATAAAAGCGCTATAAAATATTCACACCATGCTTTAAGTTATAAACTAAGTAAGAAAATAAATATACTGTAATATCCCTTCCCAGGGGGGCAATTGGTAGTAAATTATCAAATAAAAAACTAATCAATGTTTTTTATTCACTTTCCTTCTTACTCAACAAGCTGACAACCACAACTAGTCAGGACAAAAAAAAACAACCACTAAAACCCAACCCACATACAAGAAAATAAATATACAATTTTCTAAAACGATATGGACTCTCTGCTCTAAGTTATAAGATCGCGACACAGCCATAACTAAAACGTTTTCCTCCCCTCTAAGTTATAAGTTCCGACAATGGTCTTTATTTGATAACCCACTTTCTTTCATGCAAGCCATAACTAAAATATTTCACCCCAGCCACCTAAAACCCAAAAACTAAGCTCACGGCACAGCCATAACTAAAAAGCGATTTTCACTCCACCCTCTAAGTTATAAGTTCGACAAAGCGTCTTTTATCTTTCATGCAGCCATACTGAAATATTCCCCCCCTCAAACCAGACTAAGTTAAAGATCACGACCACCATAACTAAAACGATTTTCACTCCTCCTCTAAGTTATAAACTAATAGTAAGAAAATAAATATACAATTTTCTAAAACGTTATAAGCTGCATTAGAACCCAAAGGAAAAAACAAGCCCTCTAATGCCTGCACCTTTTTTGTAAATTCACGGTTCAAAACAATTAAGCTAAAGACTTGTTTTCAATTCCTCCCCATGAATGCAAAATATGATCGATCACGGCCTGTCTCTTTAATTTAATTACCATGCGTGACAAGGCAAGCCTTTCTGATTACATGATAAATCTAAATTTACCTGTTGTTTTGGGCCCCCAGCCAGATCATTACACAATTGTAGTCCCCAAGGTCGCCTTTTATCAATTAACAATAGTCTTAATCTAATTTAAAGCGTGTTCTATTTTTTATCATAAAGTAAAATACTTATTCTACCCGAATCAAAGCGATTAAGAATATATACACTCCTTCTGATTTTTACAAAATTCTTAACACCCTTTTTAGCACTGGCTCTCGAACTTAATCAAAACACTTTTTACATTCTATGGTCTGAACAAAGTTATTAAATAAAATATTTTCCACTAACGACTCTCTTATATTCACAATGATCTTTACAAGCTTGCAAAAAAAAGTTATTAAAAAAGGGGCTCATGATTCTATATGGCAAGTACCCCAACTCTTTCGCGGTTTTTTTAGCCGCATTTCGGGCAAATTGAGTGATCTCGTTTCACATTTGCAGTACTATATATTTAAACCCAGAAATACCCTGGCGATCTAAGAAGGGCTCTTTCCCATCATATTTTGCCGTGTTGTGTAAATGTCAAAATCTATATATATAATTCACTAAACAAGACAACCATGAAGCATGCCCGGGTATTGCGTGGTTCACTGAACCACCGACAAATAAGACACATATGGCGCGCGAAGAAACCCGCCCACCAACTCCAAGACCATTGGATACTCGATAACTCAGAGCCCCCCCAACTTTGGCCGCGACACAGAAGAAAACGCCCTTGTTATATTCGTCATGCTGGGAGAGAAGTGCTGCTAGGAAAATCCGGATTTTGCGGCGTTTGGCCAGATGGCAGCTTGTTAGCAAACATTCTAAACAATTAGAGACACATTTACTCAAATTTATTTGCAACACGAAGTAATCGGTGAAGTATAACTCACTCAACCTGGAGTAAATGAAAAAATTTGGAAAATCTACAAATTATATTGATCAAGTTTTTGAGTCTGTTTTTCATGGGGCCTAAAGCGGGAGCTGGCGGAAACACCTGCTACCAAGAAGCCGTCCTCAGGAATCCCCGACCTCATCTCCCGCAAGGATATTGAAATTTTTGATTCTATTGATAAAGGCTTTTGGGATTTTGGGGCGACTCACCTGCTTGAGGTTCTACCCAGGGTTCCCAGAACCAGAATCTCTGGAATTCAGCCGGAACAGGTGGAGCAGCTTGCTCTGCGCGTCTCTGGGGGAGACTGTTCTTGGGGGGGTAACAGATCCCCAGGACAAAAGCAGAGGAGGCGGTTTTGGATCTTCAGGCCCCGGCATGAGGACAATCGGTGTTCAGGCCTGGGGGGCGGGCAGGAGGAAAACCCCGGGGGTTCGAACAAACAATCAAGAATTTTCCCAGACCCCAGAAGATCCGAGGGGGTAAAAACATCACCTTTTGGGGGGTCCCTTTGGGAAAAGAGCAGACAGCAAAAGTCTCTCCCATTGTGGGTTTGAGCATTTTAAAAAAAAGGTTTTTCCCCGGGAAGGAGCTCAAGGAAAAATTTCAATGAGCGATAATTTCCTAAAAAATTTTGGTTTGGCAGGTTCATTTGGAAAAAATTCACCCAAAAAGGCCCTTTTTCATTTCTTGGAAAAGCCCCGTCCAACAGGCTGTAAAAGGGGGGGGTGACAGACTGGTTTTTTAAACCTCAGGTAAAATTTTTTATTTTATGGTTTACTGGGTTAGCTTCAGGATAAAAGCTGCTATATCCGTGTTTAGATGATGGGATCCCTGTTCTCTCCCCACCCACCCCCCAGCCCCTTTTTTTTTTTTTTTTTTTTTTTCTTTTCCTCTTTTCTTTCCTTTTTTTTGTTTCAAACTTTACTTTTACACAACCCACACAACTTTCCTACCTGCGTCAATTTTCCAACCCAAAAAAAACACGGATTAAATTTTCTTTTTACCCTTCAACCAAAAACCTCTTTTTTTGTCGATTTTAATTTTTATTATTGTCTGATTTTATCGGCATTAGTATTATTATCACATTGTATTATTAAATATATCAAATTTTATTATCTCAAATTATTATTATTTTATTATAGCACTATTTTTTTTAACATTATTATTGTACTATTATTTTTTATTTATTAATTATTATTATTTTATTCATTATTATACATATTTTTTTTTATTTATTTTTTTATTCTTTTTTTTTTCAGATTAAATTATACATTTATTTACTTAATTTATTCACACACCCTATGGGTACACTAAGGTTTGTCGTTAAATTTCAGGGAACGGGCTCTAGAAGAGATTAAAATTTTTTGATCAACAAAAGCAGGCAGATGTTGTTTATTAAAAAAGACTCTAGGTCTGCCACAGTTGCAGATGAACTTAAAACATCTAGTTTCCGACTTTTCTGCCCCCTTAACCCCTAGACAAAGGGTGTTTTATTTGAATACAAAATACCAATTTCACGTGGACGCCCCAGATCGAGGGTGTTTAAAATACAAAAACTATCTATAAAAAATCAAAGCTTATGTTTTTTAGCAAAACTGTCCAAAAAGATGACCCGCATTCTTTCATAATTTTTCTCTGTACTCTCGAACCCTTGGACTGTCCCTTATACTTGCAGGAGATTTTAATTTTGGATGGTTTTTTTAAAACAGGCCCCGTACGCTGGGACCCCCAGCCAATTAGCATTCACAAATTGTCAAACGTTATGAGTGATTATGGGCTTTGTGATGCAGGGGCGATCTTTTACCCCACGTAAAAGGTATATTTTTTTTCTCCCCGTTCATCATCTCACTACGTTTGGATTTTTTTGTAAAAGCTCATTATTGGTTGACATTTCAGACAGGAAATACCCCCTATGTTGTCCGATTGCTCCAGTTTCTTTAACTCTGTTAAATAAGAAAACAATCACATAAAAGGTAAAACGGGGTTTAATGTCACTGCTTAAGGGAAGGTTTTGTGGAATATTATAAAAAAGTGGGTTTATATTTAGAACACAATGCCTGCCGGAACATCAGCTTTTTGTTCTCTGGGGGGCGGGAAAGGTAGGAATAAAAAATCTCCTTCTCTCACAAAGAAAAAAAAAAAAAAAAACGTTTGGAATTAGAAGAAATCATTAAGTCTTTAGGGCACCCCCAGAAGAAAATTACAAAAAATTGGAAAAAGTAAACTAGAACTTAAAAATTATTGACAAAAAACACAATTTTACAAAGACTATAAATAGAAAACTTTAAACACGGTAAAAAATCAGGCAAGTTTTTAGCCAACCAGTTAAAATAAACAAAGAAAACTCCCATATCTGCTTTAAAAGATAAGGGGGAATATAGTATTAATCTGAAAAATAAACAACACTTTCAGAGTTTTTTTACAAACCTTTCTCCCCAAGTTTAAAATCAGATTAGTTAATGGTTTCTAGACGGATAGAGGAAAATACCCTTTATCAGATGAAACACAGCCCCTGGACTCTGTTTCGTGATGAGCTCTTAACTAAGCCAAATAGGGCTCGGCCCAGATGGGTTTCAGCGAGTTCTACAAAAATTTGGATCATTCTGGTAACATTCTTCAGAATGATGAGTGAAATAGAAGAAAATGGTAGACTACAGAAACATGAAATTTAGCCCTTAGTCTCCCCGTTAAAACCCGGAAAGAGCCCTTTTTTTTACCAACATATTTCTCTTTTTAAAGTTATCAAAATAATTTGTAAAGCCCCTTTCAAAAAAGGGAAAGAAAAGGGAACCCCCTTTTATAATACACCCAGACCAAACTGGTTTCATTGGGGGGATATTCATCCCAAATTCCTGATTCAAATTAATGGACTTTTTTTACACGAAACATGGGAAACCCGTTTTTATCTTTTGTCAAAAACTTTTGAAAGTTCTAGTTCTTTTTTAATTTTTAAAATTGGTTTTTAAACTTCTTCAAAACTGGTTAAAAAAATTATACAGTTCACCAACAGTGTCAGGACAAATGACCAACATCATCACCTTTGCCGAGGAGGGCCCCGGGGGGATGCCCCTTCCCCCCTGCTTTTTTTCTTTTTGAACCACTAACGCAATCAGGCAAACTACAGTTTTTTAAAAGGGATAAATCAAGAACATTGAACATAAAATCAGTCTTTATGCAGATGATGTTCTTTTCTCCAAATTTCAAACCCCCTCTCTCCCAACAATTGAACAATAAACTCCCAAAAAGGTTTCAGTTACTCAATAAACTGGGTTTCCCCGTTTAATTAATTTCTCTTTTTAATTCCCAATACACAATTGGAATAGGAAATTTACATACCTGGGCATTCGTTCTCCCAGGGTGGGAGATCCTAAACTAAACATCCACTATTAAAGAAAATGGGGAAAATGATCTTTTGATGGAAATCCCCCCGATATCTTTTTGGGGGGGGTTGCCACAATTAAAAATGGTTTTTCAAAAAATCAATTTCTTTTTCCTGATCCCAAACAAATCTCTGATTGGTTTAGATCCCCGGGCTCCCTTATCCCAAACCTCCCGAATTGCTTAAAAACCAGAGAAAAAAAGGGGAGGGGTGGATCTCCCCTTCATTGTTCTTAACCCAAAAATAAATATACCCAAAATGGTTGCAACATAACCCGCTGGATGATCCTGGTTAGTGTGAACAGTTTGCAATCTATGAGCTTTGGACCCACGTTTATTACCAAAAAAAGAAACATAAACTTTAAAAATATTAATATACACCTTGAACAAGGGGGGAAAATTAAAAAAAATTTTTCCCCTAATTCCATCAGGGCCCCAAACTGGAAAATTAATTTTAAAAAAATTGATGAAACCTCCCCTACTGGAAAAAAAGGGGGAAATTTTATACTCGACATGGCCAAGAAGGTTGGACTTCCCCCATTTCAAAAATCCCCCAATTTGGGTAGAAAAGAAGTTTTAGAATATCTCCCAAAAAAAATCAGTAGTTAAAGAAAAATTTTAAACTTAATAAAATAAATTTCAAAAACCCCTAAAATTTTGACCCCAATCTCAAACCTCAAATTACTGTCTAAAATAATTAAAAAATTTAAAAATGTGTCGAATTCTTTGGAAATGGGGGCGGATCTTTTTTAACTGCCCCGACTTTTTGGTAAACTTGTTTAAAAAATTTTTAAAAAGATCAGAAACCCCCAAATTTTCAATTAATTAATAAAAATTCTACACGGTACACTTAAAGGTATCAGTTTGGATGGGTTTTGCCTCGAACCCCCTGAGCCTTCCACAGTTATATCCCCCTTTTTGGGCTTACCTGTTCAGGGGGTTCTGGTACGTTGTGAAGACCTGTCAAAGGGCTTAAATTGATATCCCAACTTCCCCCCCATTTTGCTTTTGGGGAAACCCATGGGAAAGCTTGAAACAAAATTTTGGGTTCCCGTGGTTCTCACTGATATGCATCTCTAAGAAAAAAACCCTCTAAACTGGAAAAAAAAGATAATCTTTTTAACCAGTATGAAATCTTTTATTGAATTATAATCAAATTGAATTAGAACAATCTGACAAACAGGCCCTTCGCCCCCAAAAACTCGATCCATCCGCTCATTTTTAAAAAACAAGTCTCGATCCACTTACTAATTCCCCTTTAAATTTTTAAAAACTTCAATCTTACCTCTTAATCTTCTTTTGCTTAAACTGTAAAGGCTCAGCTCTTTAATCTTTCCTCATAATTCAACCCTGTAGACCTGGAATCAGCCTAGTTGCTCTTCTCTGGACCTTTTCTGTGCTGCTATGTCCTTTTGTAGCCTGGAGCAAAACTGACACGTACTCAGATGAGGCCTCACCAGTACATTATAAGCTTGAGCATAACTTCCTTGGACTTGTACTCTACACATCATGCTCATTCTGTTAGCCTTCTTAATGAGCTTCTAAACAGTGTCTGGAAGTTGATACTTAGAGTCCACTAGGACTCCTAAATCCTTCTCATAAGGTATACTCTCGATTTTTCAACCGCCCATTGTGTATTCAAACCTAACATTTATACTTCCTATGTGAATACTTTACATTACTGACATTAAATTTCATCTGCCACAAATCTGCCCAAAGCCTGTATGCTATCCAAGTCCTTCTGTAATGATATAGATTCAAATTATCTGCTAATCCACCTATCTTGGTATCATCTGCCAAACTTAACCAGCTTGCTACTTATATATATCTAAATCATTTATATATATTAAAAAATAGCAGCCCTAGCACTGACCCTGTGGAACACCCTCTTAACATCGGCCAGTACTGATGGGGTTCCTGCACCATCACCCTCTGCTTCCTGTGTCTGAGCCAATTCTGCACATCTAAAAACATCACCCTGAATTCCCACTTCTTTTAACTTGATGCCCAACCTCTCATGTGGCACCTTATCAAATGCTTTCTGAAAGTCCAGATAAATAATATCATAAGCTCCACTTTGATGTATCCTTTATGTTGCCTCCTCATAGGAATTCCAACATGTTAGTAAAACACAACTCCCCTTCTGAACCATGCTGACTGTTCGAATAACTCCTGTCCTTGTCATGTTTGCTCAATCTTATCCTAATAATTCCTTCCATTAATTTTCCTGTGATGCTTGTTAAAGCTTACTGGCCTATAGTTGCTTGGATCTGCCCTGTCACCCTTTTATATAATGGGATGATATTTGCCATTTTCAGTCCTTTGGAATCTCTCCAGTGCACAGTGACTTCCTAAAAATATGTGTCAAGGGTTTATATATGTACTCACTAGCCTCCTTAAGAACACGAGGATAAATATTATCTAGGGCCTGGTGATTTGTTTTGATTTTATCTTATTTAATCTGACAGCACTTCTCCCTCTACAATTTCCAAATCCTCAATTACCTCCTTAGTAGTTGTGTTTCCTCTGGCAGGTTATCCACTTGCTCACTTGTAAACACCTCAGAAAATGTAAGTTTAGGGCATCTGCTATTTCATTGTCTGTATCTTTTAAATTTCCCCCTTTACTATTCCTGATGAACTTGACCTCCTCCTTAACTGTTCTTTTACTAAAAATACTAAAAAAGAATCTCTTGGGGTCTTCTTTCCCTTATCTGCTATATTCCTCTCCAACTGTTTTTTTAGCCTCTCTGATATCCTTCTTAATGGTTGCCCTCATTTTCTCCATCACCTTCGGTTCTCTTTGCAGTCATTAGTCTTATATCCTTATACAGCATTTTTTCCTTTACTTCTTTTTAAATCTTTATTAATCCATCGTGGATATTTTTTGTTTCTATTTTAAATTTAGGTTTTATCTATCCTGCATTACATGTAAAACATTTTTAAACCTATTCCACTGCTCCTCGACTGTCTCCGCATTTAAAAAGCTTATCCCAGTCTATCCTCTTAGACTTTGTCATTCTGCTCAAATTAGCCCTACAAAAGGTTCAACTTAACAATTTTATCTTTCATCTACTCTTACAAATACTGAGAATTGTATTACATTATATCACTTGCCCCTATTGGTTCAATTACCTCCCACACCCTCAATTCTATCCTGATTATTACAGAATACTAAATCCAGATAAAGGGTTCACCTTGTTGGTGCTTTAATATGCTGTGTTAAAAACATCTTTATTACTTCTAAAACCCCCTGCTCTTGTGCTCCTCCATCTGAAGGTTATCCCAGTTAATATTTGGATAATTAAGTCCCCATGACTATAATATCCCCCTGTAACTTGCCTTTTGATATTACTAAAAAGATGTGTGTTGAAATTACTGTCTGAATTGGGTGGTCATCAAATCTAAAATGGACCTTTTTCCCTAATATTTTTCCCGGCGAAACCACATGTCCTCACTAAGATGGGGCTCATCATCCAACTGAAGATGACTTACATTTAATTCCTGTTTGGCATAAAGCAACCCCACCTCCTTTTCTGTTCTGTCTATCCTTCTAAAAATTGTATCCCTCTATATTTAAATCATCCCATCTTTGTTATTTAGCAGGTTTCCGTTATTGCTATAATATCATTTTCTCTCTACATACAACTCCAACTCACTTACCTTATTTTTGATACTTCTAGCATTAAGGCAAGCAATTTTTAATGTGTTAATCCTTCTATCTTTCGTGTTTTGCTTAAAAATTTTCATTACTATGCATTTTACTTCTACACCATTGTTTGTTCTTCCATGTATAGATCTAAATCTGGCCTGTCCTAAACTCCCTGCCCCCCCATTCTCTAGTTTAAACAATCCTCGACTACCCTACATCTCTCCCCAATACATTGGTGCCCTCTGGTTCAGATGTAACCCGTCCGGCGGAACAGGTCCCATCTTTTTAAGGGGGTCCCAATGCCCCATAAACCTATACCCTTCTACCCTGCACCAAGATTTGAGCCCAGCTTTAAAAGCCTTCTAATCTCTCCAATCTTACCTGGACTGGCGTGGCACAGGCAGCTTGGGAAGACACCTTGTCAGTTCTGCTCCTCAGCTTGGTACCTAACTCTTTGAATTTGGATGCAGAACGACAGACTACCCTTATATGTCATTTGTTCCAACTGGACAATGACAACTGGATCCCCCGCTCTGGCCAAGAGCCTATCCACCCCCCTTCAGGAGGTCTCCCCCTGTGCTCCCGGAAAGGGAACACCCTCGGACTCTCTCTCTGGAGCACACCTGCGCTTCAATCCCCCTAATGTTGGTCCCCAACTATCACTACCTCTCTCTTTTGGATCATATTACACTTGGGACAGCCTCTGCCTCCACTTCTCAATTTTCTGGGCTCCTTTGATCGGTTCCATCACATAGCGATGATGGAGGTCATTGATATGGTCCTGCGGGATTTCTGTGGTTGATTTGGGGGAGAGTCTGGCTTGGGTATCTGGAGGATCCCCGAGGGTGGGTTCACTAGGGGTCTTGGGCTGGGGGCTGCTGCCCCTCTTGTGGTGCTTGGGTTGCCTCAGGGGTGTACTTCTGGTAGTTGTGTGTGGGCATTGGGGGTCTTGGTGGTGGCTGCGGTGGCTGCCTGGGGGCAGCATCGCCCTGGGTGGGTCTGGGTGGGGGCCTGGTGGCTTGGGGTAGAGGCGGCCGTCCCCGGATGGAGATCTGGGTGGGGCCCCTTTGGGGGCTGGGTCTGGCATATGCGCTGCCGGTAGGCGGACATGCGGCAGTGCGGGCCCTGGGTCCCAGGACTCAGGATAGACCTTCTGTTCCACCATGGGGGAGGGGATGTCCGGGAGGGAGGATCAACTTTACCTGGGTGTCTTATGTCTTACTTAGTCTGAATGTTGAGTAAATGTGGGGATGGGGTAAATATTCTGCTGGGTGGTGTGGGTTGGTGGCCTCCGGACTCCGTGGGGCTCTGTGATGCTGCTGCTTGGGCTGGCTAGATGGGCTAGCCTCCATCCCCGGTGGATTTTGGGAGGCGGAGGGGGGCCCCATTGGGGGCCAGTAGGGGAAATGGCTCCTGGAGGCTCAGGCCCTCGCTGTTCCTCCCATCCTCAGACATTCCTCCTCCTGCTCCTTCATCATCCCCTACAGGGGG
>NW_024380032.1:0-25000 GCF_016835505.1 Polypterus senegalus
TCTGCATATTAAGCACCCTTAGCTTTACAATAACCCTAAAGCTGAAGAGCTTTCTCCCAGTTGCACTATAAAAATGTAATTGTCATATTCAATCTATGACTTGTCATTGTGACATTTCACTTTTGGCCTGTTGATGTCTTATACTGTATAATGTCTACTGCCTATATCTGTTCTTTTTGTGAAGTACATTCACTGCATTATTTAACTTATTGTCAAATGAAATTGTCGGTGGCACAGTACTGCAGTAAATAGTGCTGTTGTCTAGCAGCTCCTAGTGACTGGGTTTTGAATCCTGACCCAGCCACTATCTGAGTAGAATTTGCACATTCTCCCAATTCTACAGTTTTTTCTTCAAAGTCTTTTCTTCAGACTAATGTGAGGGCATCTGCATGAATGTCTCCTGCAATGGGCTTCCACCTTCCAGCTCATTTCTGCCCTGTATGCAATGCTGCAAATAATAATAATAATAATAATAATACAAATTCATCAGCATGTCTACAAGTAACAGAATTCAAAATGTTCATACCTGTAGGAATAAAAGAGTTCTTAAATATGTTGCTGTTTACCCTTGGAAGCCTAAATCTGCAGCCTTATGGCATCAACTGAAATTTAAAGAAAAGAGCATGGCTGCTATCTGACAGGATTGAGTTGGCCTTCTTTCTAAACTGTGAATAGAGAGAGGTCTGCTGCAAACCAATAATTGTACTGCTACTTTTACCAGTGTCAGGGTATTTTACATCCTTAATGCTTAGGTTGCCACACCAACATATACAGTGCATCCGGAAAGTATTCACAGCGCATCACTTTTTCCACAATTTGTTATGTTACAGCCTTATTCCAAAACGGATTAAATTCATTTTTTTCCTCAGAATTCTGCACACAACACCCCATAATGACAACATGAAAAAAGTTTACTTGAGGTTTTTGCAAAAAAGGTGCATCGACAAAGTATTGAGCAAAGGCTGTGAATACTTCTGTCCATGTAATTTCTCAGTTTTTTTATTTTTAATAAATTTGCAAAAACCTCAAGTAAACTTTTTTCATGTTGTTATTATGGGATGTTGTGTGTAGAATTCTGAGGAAAAAAATGAATTTAATCCATTCTGGAATAAGGCTTTAATTTAACATAACAAAATGTGGAAAAAGTGATGCGCTGTGAACTTTCCGGATGCACTATAAAAGCAAATGTAACAACAGATTCAATTAAAAGTCTTGTCTTAGAAATGTTCAGCTGTAAAAGGGAACAATTACACCATTTAACAAACTCAACAACAGGTCCATGGCTGTCCTCCTTATCTTGTAGATGACTCACAATGACAGTCATCTGCAAATTTCAGGCTATATCTGTCCCTGTGTGAACTTCTGCAGTTATTTGTGTATAAGATAAACACAAGAGGAGACAGACAGCAGCCTTGAGTTAATCCAATGGATAAATTAAGACTATCATTGAAAAATGACATAATCCTCACTCTTTGTGTTCTATTAGTTAAAAAGTCCAGAATCCACCCCATCAAGTTAGGGTCTAAACAGAATTTATCAGTTAGCTTGTGAACAAAAATGTGGGGATGGATTGCATTTAAAGCTGATTAAGAATCTATACAGCAATCTTGCATATTTTTTGGTCCTTCCATGTGCCCATACAATAAATTCAAAAGTGCTGCCCTGCCAAACCCCCCTTATGCAATCTGGTAAGAGTTCAGATAAGCCTTGGAATGATATTTGCTTTTTTCTAAAGTCTGGGCATCTACTGTAAAACCAGAAACATCTGAGGTATTGAGTATATTGGAGAGAGTGATACTGCACAGGAGTGAAGCAGAAGCCCATTTATTCTGGCTGGACCAGAGCCATTTATTTTTTATTTTGTTGAAGGACATTTCTGACATTATTTAGGTCAAAGAAGAGCTGACTCCTGGCTTCCGTCCTGAGTCTGGTCTTTTGCTGAATAATTTCTGAAGTAAAATGCTGTGTCTCAAACCTTAAATATAACTAATTGAATTTTTCAGCCAACTGAAATTTAGTTTTAAAAGCTTGGCATTATCTTCATTCCGTTCCACAGTGAATCCATGGGTCTCTTCCAGAAAGCCCAATTTCATAATCCTGGATCACAGAGCGAAGTCTGACTTTACTATGATTTTGAAGCAGCAGATTAGCTTGTTCTAGAGCACCATATTTCAATCGGCTCACACAATCCCGCATAGGTTGATCCAGATTAACGCATGTTCATGGCAAAATTACAAACTCTTACCGATCAACCATGGAGCATAAGTCTAAGAAGCAGAGGGAACAACCTTCATGCCAGCAAAGAAAGAGGTACTGGTGGCAGTGTTTGAAGATTACTGGCATATCCTGCAAAAGAGAGGCAATGCAGCAGCAAAGTAAAGGGTGATGGTGTGGAGGAATATCATTTAAAATATAATGAGTAAAACAGTTAGTCAGTGAAATCCATGTAAACATTGTGTGGTAAATTGTTGCTTTGTGCAGAATGTACCACTGGCGATATTACTTTACTTGAAATATTATATTCCCTCAAGTAAGCATTGCATTCCATTTTTGTAATTTTAATATAATCAAAAAAGTGTAAGTAAGACCCATGCCATTTAAGTTTTTAGTATACAAAAGAGATGTTCTAGTCATTACTATAAGAGATGTCAAATGTCATCGTGCCGGCACTGAACCCTGTATTTTCCAGTGATTAAGTGACAAAAGAAAGCAAATGTTATTTATTGTCATGCACAAATCTATAACAGAAGACTCACAATGTCTACTATTAAAATGGTAACTTACAATATTCAAATGTGAGACCCTGGATATTTGGCTTCAACATTTATACCGTAATACGTGTGTGGCATCTCATACTATTTTAAGAATGGATAAGAGGACACAATAATATTTCTACTGAGTATTTGATGTTGTGTATCATTTGGAAAAACCATCAGCTAAATGAACTACAATACAATGCAGCAGTAATATTGTTCCCTTATTCCATTATAGAATGCTGAAATAAAGCTGCATTAATAAGCATATTGGGTATAAATATCTACTCAAAAGGAGAGTCTTCAGAGTGCTTTGTTTAGAAGGTGAGGGACTATGCAGAAGGGATGAAGGTGGGCAACTTGTTTCACCAGTGGGTCTATTATGAGTTATTATTACTTAGATATACAGTACCTCAGTTGTTTAACTTTGATTGCCTTACCTGCAACTGTGTGGAATTCCTCTTTGTCTCAGAAAGACAAAGTGTGTGTTTGTGTGAGCAGACCTTGCTTCAGAGTTAAGCACCGCTTTTGGATTGCTTTGCTATTATGTGTGGTATCGCCAATGTTGTGAAGAAAACTGCCTTTTACCAAAAAAGAAAAAAAAAACAGAGGAAATGCCTGTGATTTGTATCGATGTCAGCTCAAAAATCATGATGTATGACACTGAACATGCCATGTTTTACAAGGTTGTTCAGATATATTAAAGACTTGACTGTGAAACATTAATGTTCATGCACACCCTTCTTTGGGCAGGCTAAAATATCTGATCATGGTCTGATAACTTTTTTCTGAATTTGCTGTAGAAGTTGTGTTTCTGTGTCAACTGTTCATTCAGGAATCAGGGATCGGCATTTTTGAAGGAATATTTACAGACTTTGATCTTATGATTGTATGCTCTACTCCTTAGCTATTGAGGTTGCAAATGTTTCACCTTTATGTTGAGCCTCCTGTTTTGCAGGTTAGTTTCAGAGTATTGGTTGTCCCAGTAACTGATCTGGATTTCATCAAATCTTTCTTTCTGGAACAGGCAAATCCTGAGCCTGTTCCAAAAAGCAGGATTAGGGGGTTATCTGCATTTTTGGCTTCACGGATCAATTAATTTTGGTTTAATGTGTTCTAAAAATGAAGGTTATCGTAATCCAGGTTTAGAATAGAATTAGGGAGAGTTTCATTGATTTTAATCAGATTTTGCACAGAACAGACTTGTTCTTATATTTCAGCTTTGCTTGCTTTATTTCATTTTTCACTTCCTTCATATTTCTTTCTGTTCAGTTAAAGTAAAATGTTGAAATACCCTGATTCTTCCAGTTATAAATTCTTATAACTCTCTGGTAATCCATGACTTGTTGTTAGGATATATGTTGATGGATTATGGCGTCCTCACAGAATTTTATATAACTGCTTACAGTGTCGGTCAGTTTATCAACATCAGCAAAGGATTCTTGAAAAATGGTCCAGACAGTACATTCAAAACAGCCATGCAAGTACTTAACACATTCCTTGTCTCAAAATTTTCTTTAAGCACCTTTAATGTTCTCATAGCACTGATCAAGCACTCTTTGTGATGAGTTGAGCAAGTGACATACTGGTTAATATCACACAGTGTTTTGTTCAGTGAACACTGCAAAAAATCACCCAAAAAAAATTACAACAGTTGGGATATAGAGATTCAACCTGTTTATCACTCTGAAAATAGTGTTAGCTGCTTCGCTCGCTGCCACATTTCGGTGTTAATGTTAGGCAGCCAGACACTGGACAAATAGCATGATGACATAAATAGACACCACAGTGCGAAAGGAGAACATTTTGTTCAATTATCTGTTTAGTTTAGTAGTTAATTTCCTCCTTTGTTCATTCTTATTTTGTGTGTATTATTTAAAATAACATACTAATATCATATGCAGTATCATTGTACCTTTTTGGCATTATTCTGTGTTTGAGAGATGCTTGTGAAATACTGTTTTATTTTTATTGTCTCCACATTCAAATGACATTTTTAGATATTTTAGACATGCCGGGTGTAGTCTGCAGTGTAGGATTTCATTGCTATTCACTACAAACGTTTTAATGGGCTGTCCCCTGTTTGAGAATCACACCTAGCCCCATTAAACTACTCCCCTTCTCTCTTTCTCTCTCTGGGAAACAAGGTGCTCACATATCCAGAGGTCATCTGTTTTTTTTTTTTTTGTCAGCACTTTTCCAGTTGCTAGGAGTTGCCCGTCTTCTAGCTTACTAGGGAAATATTATTGACTTTATCCCAGGACACTGTATTCACTTTTTATTGCTCTGGTGCTCACAGAGCAATTGCTTCTGGGACACCATGCACAGAGACAGAGCATACCAGTTACTAGTGATACTCTGTGCAGAGGAGCTCTTCATCTGCCAGTCTGCTGCTGGTTCCTCTCTCTTCATTGTCACTGCCTGGTCTTAGCCCTGCATCTAGTACTCTTATGTCTTCTTTGATCTTAGATCTTGTCAGCTGGGAAAATCATTACAAGATGACGTTCATTAACTGGTTTAGATATAGGCTTTAAAATAAATTTTAGTTTGTATAATAGTGAGAGCACAAAACTAGGAAGATTAGAAAAAAATAATTGGACTTTGAGGAAAGCTTTTTAGAAATTTCAAATGATGTGCACATATTTCAATGATTCTTCTTTGCTTGAAAGCGGGCATCTTGAAATATATAGAACGTTTACTTTTACTTTATTCTCACATTTATTCTGACAGTAGGGTCATAAGAGCAAAATGAATAAGGAGATTATTTAGACATTCTTAAGTTTCTGAACTTAATTTTCAATTTCAGGTGAACTAAAGCAACACGCATAAGGTACAACAACAACAACAATATTTATTTCTATAGCACATTTTCATACAAATGCTGAAGTTTTACAAGATGTAGAAAGAAATCTTTATAAAAAACAAAAGTAAGATTAGGCAATACTGCGTAGCAAAAATAAGGAAGGTTGATGGCTGGAAGTAGAGAAAAAAGAAAAAAAAACTCCAGATGGAGTAGAGAAAAAAAATCTGCAGGGGTTCCAAGGCCACAAGATTGCTCAGCTCCCAATGGGCCTTGTACCTAACATAAACAATCTAAATCAGTCCTCATGGTTTTCAGGCTTCACGTGAAAGACTTTGATGATGATGTTCATGTGGACATCTGGGGTACTGCCTTTAGTGCATCAGTGTATGGACTGCAAGGTGCCTTGATCAGGTGGTGGTGGCATTGCAGAACAAAAAAGAACAGCAGAGAAAAGTAGGAATTAGTACAGATTGTGGAGCCATGAAGAAAATGATAATTCAATGCATATATAGTTTATCAGGGGTACACTAAAATGTAACTATGAGAAAGCCATGTTAAAATAATGGGTTTTAGCAGTTTTTTAAAAATGCTCTGCTGTATTAGCCTGGCGAATTTCTATTTGTAAACTATTCCAGAGTTTAGCTGCATAACAGCAGAAGGCTGCCTTACCGCTTCTTTTAAGTTTAACTCTTGGAATTATAAGCAAACCCTCATTTGAAGATCTAAGGTTATGATCTGGAGTGTAAGGTGACAGGCATTCCAAAATATAGGACAGAGATTATTTAATGCTTTGTAAACCATTCGCAGTACTTTAACAGTCAATTCTGAATGGCACAGGTAGCCAATGTAATGCCATCAAAATTGGAGAGATGTGCTCAGATTTACTTTTCCTAGTTAAGATTCTGGTAGCTGCATTTGCACTAGTTGCAACAGATTGATGTATTTCTTGGGTAGTCTTTAGAGGAGTGTGTTACAGTAATCTAGTCAACTAAAAAAAAAGCTTTAACTAATTTTTCAGTATCTTATAAAGTTATAAGGGATATAACTTTTGCTATATTTCTTAAGTGAAAAAACCATGTCCTGGTAATCTGATTAATATGTGATTTAAAATGTAGGTCAGAGTCAATAATTACCTTTAAATTCTTTGCCTCCATCTTGACTTTCAAGCCTAAAAGATCAAGATTATTTCTTATACCCTCACTATATCAATTTTTGCCAACAACTAAGATTATTTAGTTTGAGAAAATGACTACTCATCCATTCAGAAACACAAATAAGACATTTGGTCAGTGAACTAAGAGAGATGGATTCATCAGATGCTATTGATAAATACAGTTGTGTGTTACCTGCACAGCTGTGGTTGCTCACGTTATGCCTCAAGATAATCAGACCTAATGGAAGCATGAAAATTGAGAAGAGCAGTGGACCCAGGATAGATCCTTTTGGAACACCATATAGAATGTCATGTGTCTCCAAATTATAATTACCTTAAGTAACAAAGAATATCCTACCTGTTAAGAAAGACTGAAACCATTCGCAGTACTCTGAACTTTAAGCCTCTGTCTGCATTAAAACACAAGTCATTTACTACTTTAACCAGTGCAGTTTCTGTACTGTGATTTGTTCTAAAACCTGACTGAAACTTATCAAGAATAGCATGTTTATTCAAGTGATCATTTAGCTGCATAATGACTGCATTTTCTAGAATTTTAATTAAAGATGGGCAGTTTAGAAATAGATCTAAAATTGTCAAAAACAGAAGAGGCAAGATTATTTTTCTTGAGCAGGGGTTTAACAACAGCAGTCTTAAGACAGTCTGAGAAGACCCCTAATCTAATGTAATGATGAATTTATTGTATCGAGTACACTATCGATTAGCACATGGGATACTTCTTTGAAAAAGCTTGTTGGTATTGGGTCAAGGGTGCTAGTGGAGGGTTTCAGATGATAAATTATTCTATATGGATTGGGTAAATCTATCTTGGTGAAACAATTTAATTTGCTTAAAATGGAATATCATGATTTAATAGGATCAACTTTGAGGTGATGTACTATGTTATTTCTAATATCATTTATTGTGTGTTTAAAAAGCCTCACAAGTTTCATTGGAATTTTTTTGGAGGCATTCCATTGAGTGACCTGTGTTTATCAAATGATCAACTCTTGGATTACCAGCATTATTATTTATAATTTAAGAGAAGTAGCACCGCCTCTCAAGACAGACTATGCTGTTGTATTCTGTTATTTCAGCCTTCAATATTTCATAGTGAACTATCAATTTAGTTTTTCTCCTTTTATGCTCAGCTGTCCAGCATGTTTTCTTTAAATCAGACACTCTTTGGGTGTTCCATGGAATAACAGTACTGGAGGCTTTTCAGGAGCGACTATGTCAGCGACAGCTCTCACTTTAGCATTAAAATTTTCTAACTATTGTAATAAGCACTACAAACAGACATGTTGTTTAGAATATTAGCAAACTTTGAAGCTGCTGATCCATCAAAAAAGCGTTTTTAACAAAATGCTTTTCTATAGTTGTAGCTCTCAATATTTCTACATTAAAAAATAAGAAAAAACGTCTGATAAACCGATATCTGCAATCTGCTTCACATCAAATTTTAATCCTTTATTAATCACCAAATCCAACATATGAAAATTAAAGTCGCCAACAGTAAGGAACCTGTCATAGTTAGTTATTATAATTGACACTAAGTCTGAGAATTCCTCAATGAAAGACGCATTATATTTAGGAGGTCTATAGACAGACAACACTAGAAACTGAGAAACTCATTGAAAAATCCCACTCCCACTTGGACAGAGGCAGTAGTGCAGTAAGAATTATGTTTCTGGATTTCTTTAGCACCTTCAACACCATCCAACCTATGCTGACAGAGATGGGAGTAGATTCATACCTGGTGTCATGGATCGTGCACTATCTTACAGACAGACCTCAGTATGTATGTTTCGGGAACTGCAAATCTGACATTGTGGTCAGCAGCACAGGATTGCCTCAGGGGACTTTGCTTTCTCCAGTCCTGTTCAGACTATATATATCGGATTTCCAATATAACTCAGAGTCCTGCCACATGCAAAAGTTCGCTGATGACACTGGTATTGTGGGCTGCATCAGGAGTGGGCAGGAGGAGGAGTATAGGAACCTAATCAAGAACTTTGTTAAATGGTGCGACTCAAACCACCTACAACTGAACACCAGCAAAACCAAAGAGCTGGTGGTGGATATTAGGAGGCCCACGCCCCTCACGGACCCCGTGATTATAAGAGGGTACTGTGTGCAGAGGGTACAGACCTATAAATACCTGAGAGTGCAGCTGGATGATAAACTGTACTGGACTGCCAATACTGATGCTCTGTGCAAGAGAGGACAGAGCCGACTATACTTCCTTAGAAGGCTGGTGTCTTTCAACATCTGCAATAAGATGTTGCAGATGTGCTATCAAACGGTTGTGACGAGTGCCCTCTTCTACGCGTTGGTGTGCTGGGGAGGCAGCATAAAGAAGAGGGACACCTCACGCCTGGACAAACTGTGGAGGAAGGCAGGCTCTATTGCAGGCATGGAACTGGATGGTTTAACATCTGTGGCGGGGAGACGGGCGCTGAGCAGGCTCCTGTCAATCATGGACAATCCACTGCATCCACTGAACAGTTTCATCTCCAGACAGAGGAGCAGCTTCAGCAAAAGACTGCTGTCACTGTCCTGCTCCACTGACAGACTGAGGAGATCAATCCTCCCCTACACTATGCGACTCTTCAATTCCACTGGGGTCGGGGGAGGTAAACGGTAACATTATACAATATTATTGACTGTTATACCTGCCTCGTACTCTCCACCTTGCACTGTTTAACCTACATTGTGTTTTTATCACTCTTTAATTAATATTGTTTTTATCAGTATGCTGCTGCGGGAGTATGTGAATTTCCTCTTGGGAATTAATGAAGTATCTATCTATCTATCTATCTATCTATCTATCTATCTATCTATCTATCTATCTATCTATCTAATAACAATGGCAAGATACTCAAAAGATGTGAATGTACCAAAGCCGACATCTTTACACTTTAACAGGCTTGAATAAATATTTGCCAACCAGCCACCTTTCTTGCCTTGGCAAATGAGTAAAACTGTAATACGATGGTGCAGATTCAGCCACACCATCAGAGCTAAGCCACGTTTCATTTAATGTAAGAAAAATTATTTTCCTATCAGTAATAAGATCATTGATGTAAAACATCTTGTTGGTTAACACTTTAACATTTAATAAAGCCATATTTAAGGTCTTGGAAGAGCAGAGTTAAATTGGCAGAGTGTTACGGTTGCTCGAAATGGTAATTATGTTATTTGTATTAATGCTGTATCATGCAGATTTTTTATTTAATCCATAATCTATTGTTATAGTTTTAAGACAGTGCACATCTAGAGTTGAAATGGTAATTAAATTATTTGCATTTATGCTGCATTTTCAGGGTTTTTTTACTTAGGCTGAGTTTGGTTATTATAGTGTTAATGCAGTGCACATTTGAGGAAGAGTTTACTACAGAGTTATCAAATCCTAGCAAGGCATTATGGAAAGGATTTGGATTTAAATTACAGTACATAGTCAATAGAGACAAATTACCTTACAGATGTTTTCAGAGAAGACCCAGATGCCGAATTTATTAGGATGCAGATCACCTCGCCTGAAGAAACACGGCCTCTCCCACAAGAGATCCCAGTTGTCCACGAAACTGATGTTTTGTCCTTCACAGAAGCTTTTCAACCAGTTGTTTAATGCCAGCAGATGACTTTAGTATTCATTTGATCTTCTAGCCAGAGATAAAAGGCACAAAATGAAGGTTCTTGCAGCTGGGGTCCTATCTTTTGTGGCATTAATAAGTGCTACGTAATCCGCCTTAAGAACTGCTGACTGTCAGTATCCCACGTAGTTTACCCTGGCATGTATTACGATGGTCCTGACATGCCAACTGTCGGCATGGTGGGGGAGCAGAGAGGGTCGAACCAGTTCCTGATGGAGATGCTTGTCTGAGCCGATGGAGGTGATTTATCCTTAAACCCCCACCTGCAAAGCTGAAACTGGCCATTCCCTCGTTGTCATCATTATCCCCTCTAATGGGCAGGTGGGTAAAACTCATTTGAAAGTGAGCAGTACAGCATGGAGTGAAAGTTTCTGAATCGTGATGAGCTTTGAAAATTTCGGCTGCAGGAGAGGACTCTTTCAGCAGGCAAGCCTTCAGTTCCCTCAGGTGTGTCTGTTTGGTTAGGAATTGCTGACAATCGGGTTCTTGAGAATCCAGAGTTCTTCAACAACGTGCTGCATCTCACCGTTAGCCACTACCCACTTCCGCTTCTGCTTTGTGCCCTAGGAAAGAAAGAGAGAGAGAGAGACAGAAAGTCATTAAACATTGACAGCATTTCTATTGACCAAAGAATTAACTAAATCTCACACCCACATTTTCTCCTACTTATCAAGATTGAATTTGCCAGCCAGTCTTTGGATTGTAGGAGATAACTGGAGTAAAGTAAGTGATGCTCACAGACATGCAGGGAGGGAAGTGCAGTCAACCTTCACATAGGCAGTGATTCAAACAAAGGTCTCTGTAGCTCTGAGGAAATCATTGCTACATTCTTTTTACATTTTAGTTAATTTAAAGTAATTACAATTTAACCAGAAGTAGTGATTAAACTCTCAGAACTCTATAGTAAATAATTGTGATGATGGTTCTACAGTATATTATTCACATTATCTCCACCTTAATACATGCCAATAATGCTTTCTGAGTAATAACAACATACAGAACATTTTCTGTGTTAATGAATACAAAGAGAGTATAAGAAACACAACTATCATAAAACCAAAACACACACATTTGCATTTTTAGCACATCTAAGCAGTAATTGAGTGCCCTGACTATCAGAGAAACGCATTAGCTAACATTTTCCTTATCACACACTCCCTAAATTTTCAACTTTTTTTATCACATTTAATTTTTTTCTGTTTTGTCTCCATTCCTACTGCAAATGATAACTCAATGTACAAATATTTCCTTTTTGAGCTGCATTCATAGCTCTTCTTGGAGTGGGTTTCACTAGTGCATCTTGTTAGCCTGACATATTTTCTAATTTATAAAAAAATACCATAAACAGCAGAGATTTTAAGTTTGAAGCTGTATATTTAGTATAGTCTGTCAGAAAATGTGAAGAATGACACATTAGTCTTTCTGAAAACCATTGAACTATCACTGACATAGTGCATAATGAAAAATCATTTTTTGCATTTTTGTATCACTAGTTTATCATTCCAATAATGGAAGAATGCTGTATCTTTAGCAACTAAATCTTGTTATTATAGCTTTGTTCTCTTCAACCTCTACAGGGACAACCAGCAATTCTTTTAACTATGGTGATGAATGTTATCTTATTATTAATATTAGTATCATCTTAAATTAAAAAGGAAATTGTTGCACTTTTCTGAAGATCATTACATGCTACAAATGTGACAGTCAGTCAGTCAGTCATTTCCCAACCCGCTATATCCTAACGCAGGGTCACAGGGGTCCGCTGGAGCCAATTCCAGCCAACACAGGGCGAAAGGCAGGAAAAATCCCCGGACAGGGTGCCAGCCCATCGCAGGGCACACACACACACACACACACTAGGAACAATTTAGGACTGCCAATGCACCTAACCTGCATGTCTTTGGACTGTGGGAGGAAACTGGAGCACCCGGAGGAAACCCACGCAGACACGGGGAGAACATGCAAACTCCACTGAGGAGGGATCCGGGAAGTGAACCCAGGTCTCCTTACTGTGAGACAGCAGCGCTACTACTGCACCACCGTGCCACCCCAAAATGTGACAGTTTAGTAAAATTTATGATGACATATAAAACATAATCCAGCAACCTAGAAAGTATGATTTTACAGAAATGTTTCAAATGTTTATACAATACCAGTATTAGTGAAATGTGTCTGAATGGACTCTTAGACCTTTTGCTGTGGGGATACTGTAACCCTCACATGGATGTTTATCACCATCACCTGCCACCTTTAATAAGCCAGCCAGCTGCAGTGAAAGTGCTGGGATTAGCAAGGGAAGCAAGAAATGAGGTGGAGATGGTTTAATATTGTTTTAGTATCTTCTGTTCAAGTTGTTCATTGTGGACTCTGCATTATTAATGACTCATTCAGGTTCTGTGAAGCAAAAAAGTTTAGTAGTTTGTATTACTGAAATTGTCTTATTATTGCTTAAAACAAAGTTGATTTCATCCAAAAAACAACACTACATCTAAAAAAGGTCTCCACAAAGGATTATTTTGTGGATTTATTTTGCCTCATTTATAGCATTTTAGTGTCACAATTAAAACAATTAATTTGAAGTAAACACACTCAACCAGGCATTCTTTCTAATTTAGCATTTCTTTTGATAGAAACTGATAATAGCAATGGAAGATTTTTCTGGATAAACATAAGAATGACCTGGAGCAGTGCACAGAACTACTGTCAAGTGTACTACACAGACCTGGCAAGCATTAGAAATGAGAGTGAAAATAATGCAGCAATGGAGAAAATACAAAACATTACCTCCTGGATTGGTCTGTTCAACAACCCCTGGAAGTGGTCTGATGGGCAGGACTTCACATTTCAAAACTGGACTCTTCAACAAGCAAACATATATCAGAACAATGAAACCTGTGTGAAAGTAACAAACAATGGAGACTGGAAGGCAATTGATTGTAGTACTAAGGAGCCCTTCATCTGCTCAAACAGTAAGGTTCTTTGCTTTTTGAAAGTTAAAATGTTATTTTGTACATATATTTAAAAAAGTTAACAGGTGATCTCAAGTTAAATAACATAAATGGAAAAGTGTATTAATTAATTTCACTCTTATACTGTAGTGCATATCTCAAAGGTGTACTAAAGTGTATAAAATTAAACAGCTCATTGATTGTTCTTGCCATATAAGGTATGTGTGGCTTAAAAGATTAATAAAAATAGTCACAATCTTAGCATTTTAAAATGTATTGCACTTATTTAATGTGAAAAACACTCTTTAGATCTTAACACATAATTTTGAACTGAACTGGCTAATGATCAGAGTACCAAAAATCAAAATAGTTTCAGTCCCCTTTATTTGTAAGTGTTGTGTATAAATACATAAAATAGACAACAAATGGAAAATGTATTACAGTTTTAATCAAATGCAAATTCAAAACAGAGTTTGCTGTAATGACACGATTTTTTCTTGCCAAATCATTTGTAATACATTATATACAGTAGTACGTATGAATAATGTCTTACCTTTAATGGGTGAGAGTGTTTTTAACATTGAAGTTCTGAGCATTCACACACTCTTGAAATGCATTTCTCTCTGTTCCTCTTTATGTTTTCTGTTAAGGCTCGGTCTGCACTGTAGTGGACATGTGGCTGCTTCACAGATTCAGCTTCTTTTGTTCCAATTCCACATTTGGTTGTTCTCTGTGTATCTTGCACTTTCTTTCTTTGTCTTTCCCTTCCATAACTACAAAGACGGTTGACTGATGATTCCAAATGGATCCTTGTGATGGATTGGCTGGTGGAACAAGCTGCAATCCACCTTCCCAAAAGAACCCTGAATTGGATTAAATAAGTTTGAGAATTGGATAGCAATGACTGCATCTCACTGAAAAAAGTATTTTTCAAAATGGCTTTGAAATGCATTATATAGCACCTTTTAGAATGATCCATATACCCTTGTGTTTACCATAGAGGAATTATTTCCTACTGAGAGAAAAGCTTTACTGTTGGAAGTCAAAAACATTTAAGATACTTAATCAACTTATTCTTATACATCAGAAATATTTTACATTCCAAGATGGCTTACTGACTTTTGATGTTTTCAAAAATTACAGGATGGTCAGGTTTTTGCCAGTTCTAGAAGAGTAACAACTCTTATTGTTCACGCAATTAACTTTATTTTTGAACTAACTGATCGTTACTTTATATAGCACCTTTGACAGTATTAGCAGAAGCACTTAAAGCAACCAACACCTTTACACCAAAGGGGAAGAACTGATACCAGAATCAGACAGATAAGTACAGCAATCAAGTGAATACTTTTCATTTTGTGTATTACCTTTCTGGACAAAGACTATAAAAGAATGGGTTTGAACTTTGGCAAAGCAAAGTTAATAAAATAGTAGAAGCTAAACTTTTGTGCCTGTTACAAAAGAAAGGGCTAAGCATAATTTAAACAAATATTTTTCTAAGTTTATAGGGCTATTACAGTTATGTGCAGAGAGCACAGTGAAATTCTTACTTGTATGTGCTAAACAACATGCCACACATCACCAGTCTCTGGTGCAATGATTGGTGAATACATTTTATATGGAAAAAAACACGTTTAATTATGACTGTATCATGAGAGGATTTAAACACATGGCAGCTTCTTACCCAAGAGGAGACATGTTTACTGGGGATATCTTTATTAAGATTAAACATTGTAAGGATTGTAGCATAATGCTGGAGTGTCATACAGTAGATAATCAAGTGCAGGCAGTAAAGTTAATAATCCACTTTATAATAATATCGAAAGGGTAAGTTTATATTTGAATGCTGTTGTCCTGGGAGATTTTAACTACACAAATGTATGCTTGGAGTACCAATTGATAGAGGATGTAATAGAATTAAAAGAACAGAAAAGGTAACTAATGATTGTCTAAGTATCCACAAGAAGAAAATCCTGTTTTATTTTCATATTCTGCAAAAGCTAAGAAAGAGTATGCAATATGAAAAACAAGGTTACTGAACCATTAAAAACAATAGGATAATAACAAATATTTCTCAGCATTTTGTCAGAGCAAATTAAAAAATCTAAAAAAATTACAAATTCTAAACAGTCAAGAAAAAACCTTAAAGAGGCAGCTTGTTGTGGTGTTTGAGAAGCAGCAAGGTAGATTTTAAATGTATATGATACCAGATCATTTTATAAATCAGCAGGATGACTTATAGATGTCCAAAGTAGTTGAGTAACTATTTTTGTAACTCCTTTAAAAGATAGCCATTCTAACTACAGTCCAATGAATACACCACTGGGAGCCCAACTCAACCCTGGGGCTCACAGTGGAGTCTGCGTGCCAACAGTGTAGTGAATGCAATCACAGTTTGTTTGTCTTTCTCCACTTTAAGACCCTCTGGAAGAACCCCAAACACAGCTGTTAATGGGTTAGGAGGGATTGTGAGTCCAAGACTGTCTGAGAGGTAATTAAAAATTTTTGTCCAGAATAATGTTAATTTGGAGCAGGCCCAGAACATGTGACCTAGTGAGGCTGGGGCTTGGTTGCAACGTTCGCAGGTTGGATCATGCCCTGGAAACATTTTGAGAGTTTTAGTCGAGACAGATGTGCTCGATATATAATTTTGAGTTGTATAATTGTATGCTTTGCATATGGAGCTTGAGTGAATTCTCTGCATTGCTACTTTCCACTCCTTTTCTGATATATTAATTGAGAGGTCATTTTCCCAGTGTCCTCTTGGATCTTTGAAAGGAAGGGATTGTAAAAGGATTTTATATATTGTAGAGATGGAGTCTAACTCCTTGAAATTGAGCAATAATTTTTCCAGCGTGGATGAGGGTGCAAGATGAGGAAAATCTGGAAGGTTCTGTTTAACAAAGTTCCTGATTTGAAGATAGTGAAAGAAATTTGTAGCTGGAATGTTAAATTTGGAACGTAATTGTTCATAGGATGCAAAGACGTTGTCTATATAAAGATCTCTAAGCAAGTTAATTCCAAATTTTTCCAGATATTAAAACTGCATATGTTTGTGAGGGTTGAAAGAGGTGGTTCTTTTGCAGGGTGCCACAGAAAGAAGCTTCTCCGTCTTAAAATGCTTTCTACATTGGTTCCAGATTCTAAGTGAGTGGAGCACAATTGGGTTATTAGTGTATTGCCGATAACGTGTGTTTATTGGAGCACAAAGCAAGGAATACAAAGAAGTACTGCAGGATTTTACTTCTATTGCGGTCCATGCCTGTGTATGTTCTTCTATTTGTGTCCAGGTTCTTATCGACTGTATATTTGCCCAGTAATAAAACTGGAAGTTAGGTAGAGCCATGCCGCCTTCTGCCTTTTGTCTTTGTAGGGTCGCTCTTTTGATGCGTGGATGTTTAGAATTCCAAATAAATGAGGTTATTGTTGAATCTAATTGCTTAAAGAACGATTTATTAATGTATATTGGTATGTTTTGAAATAAAAAGGAGCTTAGGAAGAATATTCATCTTAACAGTGTTAATTCTTCCAGCTAGTGTGAGATGAAGGGTTGACCATCTATGCAAGTCTTGTTTAATTTTTTCCATACAGACGACGAAATTTTTTGATAAAGAGCTTTATGTTTACTTGTGATGTTTACCCCGAGGTATTTAAACTGTTCTGCAATGATAAAAGGAAGGGTGTCTAATCTAATATTATATGCTTGCGAATTCACGGAAAGAGTACACTTTTATTCAGATTAATTCTGAGACCAGAGAGCTTTTGAAATTCTGTGAGTGCTGCTAAGACTGCAGGCACAGAATTTTCTGGGTCCGATATATACAGTACCATGTCATCTGCATATAATGAGATTTTCTGTTCCAGTCCTTCTCTGCTAATCCCCTTTATCTGATCAGTATTTCGACAATGTATTGCCAGTGGTTCAATGGCAATTGCAAACAGCAGTGGTGACAAAGGGCATCCTTGTCTTGTGCCACGTTCTAGTTTAAAGTAGTCTGAGCAAATGTTATTGATGCAAACTGAAGCTTCTGGGTTAGTATACAGTAATTTAATCCATGCACAAATGTTCGGGCCAAACCCAAACTTCTCCAAAATAGTAAAAGGTATTTCCATTCAATCATGTCGAATGCTTTTTCTGCATCCAATGATAATAATATTTCTGGGGTGTTTGATTTAGTTGGTGAGTATATTACATTAAACAGGCGTCGAAGATTTGAAGATAAGTGTCGGCCCCTAATAAATCCAGTTTGGTCTTGTGATATTATTGAGGGAGCACTTTCTCCATCCTTCTAGCTATGATTTTAGAGAGTATTTTAACGTCGTTATTCAGAAGTGAAATTGGTCTGTATGATGCACATTGTAATAAGTCCTTATTTTGTTTTGGAAAGACAGTGATTAGTGCTTGGCGAAAGGTTTGTGGAAGAGATTGGTTATCTCTGGCTTCTGTAAATGTTGCTAATAGGAGGGAGCTAGCTGAGCGGAGAATTTCTTGTAAAACTCTGCAGGGTAGCCATCAGGGCCTGCTGCTTTTCCACCTTGGAGTGACTTTATAGCATCCAGTAATTCTGATAATGACAGAGGTTTATCGAGCTCCTCCACACTAATAGCGTCAATTTGTGGTATCTGTAATTTATCCAGAAATGCATTAGATTGTATATTGTCTTCTTTAAACTCAGTAGTATATAGGGATTTATAGTAGTCTCTAAAAGTGTACATTATATTTTTGTGTTCGATGATTTTATCTCCATTCGTGTTAGTAATTACGAGATTGCGTTGCGCACTTCTTGCTTGTGAATTTGTTGCGCTAAAAGCTTATTAGCTTTCTCTCCATGTTCATAATAATGATGTCTGGATTTGTAAATTAGTTGTTCGGTTTCTTTAGTTGTCAAGAGGTTTAATTCTGAATGTAGAGCCTGCCTCCTCTTATGTAGAGTCTCGCTTGGTAGTCTGGCATGTTCTTCATCTATTTTAGTAATTTCGCTTTTATCTCTGCTACTTTCTTCGCTTCGGATTTATTTCTGTGGGAAAGATATGAGATAATCTGTCCTCTTAAGAAGGCCTTAAGAGTTTCCCAGAGTGTTCCTGCAGAGATCTCAGGGGATGTATTTGTCTCTAGAAAGAATTCAATTTGTTTGGATATAAATTCAGTACAATTCTCGTCAGCTAATAGAAGCGGATTGAGGCGCCATCTGCGGGTGAGTGTATGGGGCTTAGTAATTTCAGCTCCAAGATCATCGGAGCATGGTCTGAAATAACAATAGCATCGTATTTACAAGATTTAATCTTAGGCAAGAAGTTATTATCTATAAAGAAGTAATCAATCCTTGAGTAGCAATGATGTACTGGTGAGTAGAAAGAATATGTTCTTGAATTTGAGTTTAAAACCTCCAGGGATCTGATAAGTTGTGATCAGTTATAAACTTTGTAATTATCTTTGCGGTGTTAGTTGCGTTCCCCTGTGGAGGAAGTCTTATCTAAAAGTGGATTTAGAACACAATTAAAGTCCCCAGCCATTATAAGTTTATGAGTGTTCAGATTGGGAATGGATGCAAATAAATTTTGTATAAATTCCTTATCATCAACATTAGGTGCATAAACATTTATCAAAATCATTTTACAGTTAGATAAGTCTCCCATGACCATCACATATCTCCCTTCAGGATCCAATACTACATCTGATGCTACAAATGGTACTGTTCTATGTATGAGAATTCCCACCCCTCTAGTTTTCTTTGTAAAACTAGAATGGAACATTTGGCCAGTCCAGTCTTTTGCAGCGGAACTGATCCTTACTTAGTAAGTGGGTTTCCTGTAAAAATACTATTTTAGCATTTAGACCTGTTAGGTGAGAAAGTACTTTCTTTCTCTTTAATTCGTGATTCAGGCCTTTAACATTCCAGCTTACGAAGTTAACTGTCCCATCATGGAGACACTGATTCTGAGTTTTTGGTGTCATATTATAGTCTTAACTGGAAGTGAAATAGTTTAGGTCTTAATTTCCTATTCCCCCAAGAGTTGTTGCCATGCAGCTTATTATTACGTTGATAGTTATAATTATAAAGATTGAGATGATAGATTAGATATAGATCAAGCCTGCTCTCTTTCTCTTCCCCTTAACCCCCACCCTCCCTTTTTGCCTCCCCAGGTGAGGCTAAAACCCACTTCATGCAGTCCCAGTCCTCTGACATACCCAGAGACAGAGCACGTCCAAAGCACATCAAGCCCCCATGCAGTGGGCTTTAAGGTTAAAAGATAGAGATATCTGTTACCAATATAGTCTTTAAAAGAGGAAAAAAAAAAAGAAAAGAATTTTGCACTTAATATATATACATATATATATATATATATATATATATATATATATATATATATATATATATATATATATATATATATATACATACATACATACATATAATCTTCATCAATTTTAGTGCATTAAGATGATATCCCCAGATAATAAACCCAGGTGATGGTGTTAAAGATGTGTCCAAAACAAGCATAACAAGTCTTAATGCAGTAATAGCAATAACAGCAAACCAAGGGTATGATATTGAACAGTCTCATTTAGGGTACACATGAAATAATTAGAAAAGAAAAAAAGAGGAGGAAAACGTAATTAAGCACAATAAAACACAAACATTTAGCCCTAGTAATACTAAGTAATGATAAGTAATAAGTAAGTAATAATAATATAAGAATATGAGAATATATGCTGATAAAAACCCGTATTTTAAAACAAATAGATCAGACAGTAGATTATTAATCCTAGCTTTATCATTTACCGCCATGACTCACAATTATGTATCAGAATAGTCCCGGATCAGCTTTCTTAACTCATTTTCTGCCTCCTCCTTGCTAGCGAAAACATAGAAATGACCCTGCCATTCCACTTTCAGTTTTGCGGATACAGGAGGCCGTATTTGACATTGGCTTGCCGTAGCAGCTGTTTAATATTATAGAAGGCGGCGTTTGATAGCTGTTGCTGGAGAGAAGTCAGGGAAGACGCGAATGTGGCAATCTTCATATATAATATCTTCCTTTTTTTCCTGAGGAGTTCCATCACCTCTAACTTAAATGATAATCGTTCAAAACGGACTATAAAAGATCTTGGTCGGGTCTGACGGTGTTTGATCAGCGTGCTGTAAGCGCTGCTATCTCAGATTCTGCTTTAAAGTCGCCCCCGATTATTTTAGAAAAAAGTTCAGTTGCGAATTTCACCGGGTTTAAACTTTCTCGATTCTCCGGCAAGCCTTCAATTCTGACATTATACCTTCTATTCCCATCTTCTAAAGCAGCCAGTCTGTCTCCAAGTATTTCTCCGAGTTTTTACATTCGAACTGACATTTACTGCTCTTTCCTCGGCACTGGCAGCTAGATGTTCGGCTATTTCGATCCGATTCGTGAATGTCTCACTAAGATGCTCCAATCGATCAGCAAGCGTGCTCAGTTTAGCGAGTTTTTCTCAATGCGCTCTTCAATTTTACCCAGCACCTGTCGAAGTTCACGCTGTACCTCTTGACGAAGCCTTTCATTTGCCTGTTGGATTTCCTGTCGCAGACATTCATTGGCCTGTTTCATCTCCTGTTTCAGTCTCTCATGTGCCTTTGCCGTTGCTTTCTCATTAGCCTTCTCGCTTTTCTTTATATCTTGCCTGAGGTCAGCGAGCAACACTTTCAGTTCAGATAGCTCAAATGTGCCTTCTTGTACCGTAGATGAAGCAGCAGACTCTGCTGAAGCGGTGTCCCGCTGCTCCAGTCCGCGTGATTGCGTAACTGAAGCCGCGGACCTCCGCCTTTTCCAGTTTCAGGTAATCCTCTCCAATCGGCGAGCTATCCACATCTGCACTCACGATCGCACCTTCGCTCCCCTTTTCGCTCTCAGCGGCGGCGATGTAGCGGACCGTGGTCCCGAGGAGTCTGTACTTTGCCCATCTGATCCAGGTCTGTCTCTGAGAGGCCGTATCTCGAACTAGGGCTTGCTGATCGCAGCTTGGATGTAGCTTTAGTCTTGATTCTTTCGGACCCCCTTCTTGTTGGCCATGTTTATATGTGTTTACATATACTGTAGCGGTCCCTCTCGGGTTGAATAAATACAGGATATCTCAGAATAATAAGCAAATAATATGAAAAATAGCACCACTGCTAGCGGAGCTCCACTTCAGACGTCCATCTCTCGTGATCGGACGAGACCAAATTGTGGCTACAGATTTTCATTTTAACAAATTTCTTAATTACAGTAGTGACCAGTTTTAGTTGCTAATTTACTTAATTTAATTAATTTGTTATTTAACACTCTGACCTCAGAGCAATGTCGATCTTGAAAGGCATCAGAGGCTGGAGGTTTTTGTTCCAACCCGATTGCCCCATGAGAAGTCATTTATTGCTGATGAAGCACTTATTGCTCAAGTGACATGCTTGTGCTTCATTTTAGTTGTCTTCCTTGTTAAGATTTTGAACCCTTTAATTGCTTTAGTCTTAAATTTCTGAATTCACTGTTTTAAATTGTCCCTTATTAGAATTAAGATGCAATTTTAGGCTTTAAATCATTTGGATGATATGCTTAGGAAGGAAAAAAACTGCAAATTTAAGATAGTCCTGACATTGCAGAGTTAAAACTCTAACAAGCCATTAAATAGAATAAAATCTTTTATTGGGAAGGCTTGTTTTCTAATTAAGCAACTGGGTTGGAACAAAAACCTGCAGCCACTGCAGCCCTCCAGGACCAACACTGATCCCCCTTGACTTACACATTAAATGTGGCAGGAACACAATCCCCTTTATTTCTGAGACTCAAATTCATTAAAAGTGTAACTCTGTTGGATCGGACCAAAGTTAACACTATCCAGCCATCCATCCATTTTCCAACCCATTATATCCTAACTACAAGGGTCACAGGGCTCTGCTGGAGCCAATCCCAGCCAACACAAGACACAAGGCAGGAAATAAATCCCGGGCAGGGTGCCAGCACACAGCAGAAGTTAACAATAACAAGTGTCAATTCTTTCAAAGGGAATGCTCACTGAGAAACCAGTAAGTTGAATAGTTATATAAATCGATTACCACAATCTTACATGAAGAGTCCACCCTCTGTGTTTTCACTGGGAAGACACATTTAGGGAGATGCACTGTTTTTGTAAAGCAGCGATGCAGTTAGAGGTGGGGAATCAACAAGAAGAATGAAATGGTAGCTTTAATACTAATCCCCAAAACATGAGAAATGATGACTGAATTTGTGCTTATGGCCTGTGCTTTATTACCTGCTCTAATAAATGACTTCTGCCATCTAGTCAGCCATATAAGGGGACTGATGGGAGTTTTATTATTTTGTCTAGGCTATCTATACCATGTTTTTAGCAGCCTCAAAAAACTTGAAAGGAAAGAAGAAAACACAACAAAGAGAAAGAACTTTGTATGATATCGGGTCAACTCTGGTGTGACCAGGGCCAAGAAATAAATTGGATTCATAAGATACCAATCTTTTATTTCTCAAATAAACTAAATTGTAGAATGAGCTGTTAATAACAGTACAATTTTGATTTTTAAATTAATGTTTATTTATATTTTACTATTTTTGCAGCTATCATGAATGCAATCTTTATAAATAAAAGTTCAACTTGGGAAGAAGCTCTGGATTACTGCACAAAAAATAATTCTACTCTCATCAGCATCTCGTCTCAGGTGGAGCAGGACGCAATAGCTGCACTGGTGAACACCACCAATTCAACCAGTGTGTGGCTGGGGCTGAGGCAGAGCCGCCTGTTTGGATTCTGGTTCTGGATTGATGAGAAGCCTTTGAGTTATGAGCAGTGGGTCAATGGATCTCCCTCACAGCTCCCTGCCTCCAGCCCCTGTGCTGTTATGTCTCAAGCAAACAATTTCAGTTGGATTAATGTTTCTTGTTCAGAGACATACTCGTTCATTTGTAGATATAAATAAAACATAATATCTGCTTGCAGTGCTTTTATTTTTATTTACTTTTACATAAACAGCTTTTGCCAATGTTTTACTCTGTTGTTGAACCCGGTTTGAGGCCGTCATCTCAGGAAGAGATACATTATTGAATGTGAGTGAAAATGTTAGAATGTCATTCAATATAGTGATGGCATCTGTTTCCTACACTTCTGTTAAGATTGGCATTGGGTGAAGGATGCCTGAATAGTAATGAATGAATAGATATTATTCTCAGAATAGTTTTGCTAAAAGAGTTATAAATGATAGAGAAATATGTAGCTAAATATGTATAGCCTTGTATTCAAAGAGTGAATTCTCATGTGCCATTTATGTATACCTTATCTGCGCAAATATTTAATAAACCATATTTAAACTGATCATGTCTGTCAGGTATTTGAGAAATTAATTAAATGAAATATTTCCTTTGGTTTATATTGACAGAAAAGGGCATTTGTATTATGTTTTCAGTATATTCATTATATTATGGGTGTCACATTTTGAACCACTGTTTTTAGTGAAATGACATTACAACATTCCTGTCTCTTAAAAAGAAGTATAAACCTCATTTCAGAGTAACACATTTGAACTTATTATAATATTTTTACTGGCAGTTTTGAAAATAGGCATATTATTTTAGAGACTTTTCTTCTGAACTATATAATTCATTTCACCCTTCAGGTACATATATTAAATTATTACACTAAGTAAAAAAATGTAATACATTAAAATCGGTCAAACTGTATAACACTGAAATGTAATTAAATTCACCAGCCTGAACTTTTTAAAAGTAATTTATTCGTAATGTTTGAAATGACTAATAATGATTAATTCTGTAATGATTAAGGCTGCAAGATGGGCAGTGGCGTAGATAGGGGTGGGCGGAGGGGGTAGTCCTCCCCGGGCGGCACATTTTTGGAGGGCATCATTATTGGCCAAAAGGCTCAGTACAATTCATGTGTAAGCAGCACGGTTCGGAAAAATATCACTCATGAATGAAAAAAGTCAAATTCTCTTATTTTTAACCACAAATGCTTGAAAAATAACATTCAGACCGGCCTTCTGCATCAGACACAGCAGTTGAAATTTATGAGGCAATGACAAAAATAAACAAACATTACACCGATAATAATTCCTAGGAAGATAAACAACTAATTTACAAACATCCCTGCCTATCACTTGTACCCTACTTTGGTTCTGGTTTTCGTGGCGTAATTATATTAAACTAATTATTAGAACACGGCTTATCAGTGTGTCTATACTACAGTATATTCTTGTCTTGTTGATGCTTATAAATGTATATAAAAAATTATTGCTGTTTCTTTATATATGAATAAATCTATGCAAAATGTATCTTAATTTTTCCCTATACGTCATTTTAATTTTCTATTTAAATAGTTTAACATATTCAGATATGTTTGTGGGCGGCAAATTGAAGCACCGCCCCGCCCCGAGTGCACGAACTCGAGCTACGCCACTGAAGATGGGACATGGTTCCAGAAAGGGACACAGCATTATGAAACAAGGAGTGTTAACTTGATATGGAATGCTTGCTCTTCACTTATAACTGACTACTGAATCAGTGACAGTATCATAAGTGAACGCAGTGCTATTTAATATTTTATTATTATTTAATTTTATAGGCACCAACAAATACTGTGATGTGCAGAATGATTTAAGTAGTTTTAAATATAAAATGGAATAATGTAGTGGGCATATTGGCATGTGTGCTGTAGG